>NW_025745889.1:90000-210000 GCF_021184085.1 Oncorhynchus gorbuscha | reverse complement strand
GGTGGGACAGCCCTCAAGGGTCCTGCCAATCAAACCAGGCCTGATTGTTTTGGTTTTGCTGCCATGTCCCAGTGTTCCTTCCTCCTCTATTCTGTTAATACTCCTGTTACTTCCCCTGAGGCATGTCTCACAGGAGACCAAGCCAAGTGTCAGTCTCCTCTCCTCTCTTCCACCTCTGGCTCTCTCTCTCTCTCTTCCTTTCTGTCATGCTCTCCCTATCTCTACCCCTCTCTCCTCTTTCATCTATCTCTACCTTCTTTCCTCGCTTCTTTTCTGAGCACTGCATGCAGATTCACACAGGGGGAGGGGTCGCATATGCAATCTCTGAACATCGATTGGCTGTGTTATGATGGAAGGATGGAAGGAATGAATGCTGGATCATGGGTCGGGCAGTCTTTCACACGCACACACACACACACACACACACACACACACACACACACACACACACACACACACACACACACACACACACACACACACACACACACACACACACACACACACACACACACACACACACACACACACACACACACACACACACACACACACACACACACACACACACACACACACACACACATAGACGGGCATGCATGCACCAGCACGTAAGCACACACACACACATTTACAAAGACACATGCATAGAGGTATTAGCCCAGAACCCATACAGTCGGTTACTGGTATGAACTAATGGTCAAATCAATGCAGGGGACACAGGTTGAATTTACGGTCATGAGCCTTGCCTTGGAGGGAGAACTGAGCGGTATCTGCTAGATGGGCCAGCTGCAAAGTCAAAATTGGCTATATCATGAAAATGTTTTTGCTTTTTGGTCTTAATTTAAGGTTAGGGCTAGGCATTAGAGTTAGCAGTTTAGTTAAGGTTAGGTTTAAAATCAGATTGTATGACTTTGTGGCTGTGCCAGCTAGTGACCACTCTGCAGAGCTGCCTCCAGTACATGAGTCATCTCAATAAATGCCGACCTGAAACTGGAACTCTACTAGAGGTCTATGGTATCAACGTGTGGTGAAGTTTTAAAGATTGCAGTGGACTACAACTGTACATCTACCCCCCTAACTGCTGACTACTACTGCCATCATGACAAGTAACACAACTATTATTACTACACTATTACAATTACTATGACTACTGCTTATTGCTATTACGAAGAACAATAACTGTAACAAAAACTCAACTGGGATTCTTGATCTCTAAGAAAACACTATCACTCACCCAAATAGAAAATAACCAAACAAGCCGATAGCTTTCAAATGCTTTACCGCCCTCTGGAAAACATCAATGTGGAAATATTGGCCCAGTTTACATAAACAAAGATGGCCGCCGTTAACCTGTTAGACGAGCTTCATATTTACTGTGTCTATTTCTACATTTTCCCTGCTCGGATCGATGGAGGAGTCAGGGCGCTTCTCGCGCTAAAGGAGCTCATTTTCTTCAACATCAATACCGCAGGCCCGTACAGTTCACTCCCTTTCATCCTGGCCACAGTAGGCTGCTTGGCTGGCGCTCGAGGTAGATGTTGCCCTTAACTACAGATCTGGGATCAGATTATCCGACCCCCAATCCCAACCCTAACCAGGGGGATGAAAAACTGTCTAACCCTGGATCAGTGGTTTGCGGGCAACTCTACCAACTCCATGGATGGTTAGCAGGAGTTTAGAGGCCTATTCACTCCCCTTTTTGCACAGGGCGCATCCCTGCTGTTTTCTACCCTAGTGATTAAACATAGAGGTGTTGAGCAGGGGGAGGGCGCTAGAAGTTGCCCTTAGCCGCAGACCTACGATCAGTTTACCATAACCCCCAATAGTTAACCATTAGGGGGATGAAAAACATACCTGACCCTGTATCATTGGTTAGGGGCAACATGTACTCTGACCCTTTGGGGTCAAGACAGTGGCCCAGTGAGAGATGATCGAGGGAACTTGGCTCAGCATTTTGTAAGGGTGTTCCAAGGTGCTCATTGGAAAACATGCCCCCGGATACAAGACTAGCCTATTATTCACTGAGGTTTTTAGGGAAACTTTTTTATGTGAACTCACTGTCTCTGTAAGCAGTCTGTTGAAAGTTTTCAGCCAATGAAACCCAACTTTCAACTTTTCTTCTGGAGTGGAGGCCAAACTTCCCATAATTGAGTGTTTATCACGATGGTAACTTATGAACAACATATTGCGGAGCCACTGACCCCAGCACCACTCCAATGAAGCCTCGCTGAGGTGTTGTTGTTTTCTTTGTGGCGTGCCCCTGCCCTGCCCACAGTTTCCTGCTCCAACATGGGGCCTGTAGGAAACGCAGCCTGCCAGCATTGCCATTAGGGCTCTGGTGTTTTTGTGGCTGTCTCTGTACTCCCCAGCGGCCCTCACCCCCCCCCAGCCTCTGAGAACCTGACCCCCACCCCACCCCCACCCCCACCCCAGGCAAACAGATGTCCCCCTTAGCCACAGAGAGCAGATCTACCCCCTTCCCCTCAAAGAGCTCTTTAATTATCTGTGAGCTCTCCTCTCTAATAAAACATTAAGGCGTCTAATGAAATCTGAGGCAGCTGACTGAGACTCCCAAAAAGCCCACACTGAAAGAAAAGACAATGCACGTGGCAGCACACACACAAACACACAATAACTGTTTTTACTGCCCCATATGTATAAATATTACATGTGATTTAATATATGAATGCATGTTTGGAGCCAAAATGCAGTAACAGTGTGGTAATCAACAGGTTATTACTAAAGCACTCTCTCTTTAATCCTCTCCCTTCTCTTTCACTTTCGATGTGTGTGGATTTGATCATGGTAGGGTTTTTGTGGGAGCTATGCAGAGTGTTTGTGAACAAAAGGCAGGTATGGGGACCCGGGCAGACCGATCTAGCAAATGTATTCCAATCTCAATAGCGGCCCAGAGCTGAAATTCATGTAAAACGTTGGTAACTCCTGATGCTCTTAAAAAAGGACGTCTGATACTAGATAATGACATAGATTTCAGACCCATTATGGGAGGCTATCACATATTCCATTTTTTTTTTTTTTTTGCATTTCAGTTTA
The DNA here is from genome assembly GCF_021184085.1 of Oncorhynchus gorbuscha. Taxonomy (NCBI): domain Eukaryota; kingdom Metazoa; phylum Chordata; class Actinopteri; order Salmoniformes; family Salmonidae; genus Oncorhynchus; species Oncorhynchus gorbuscha. Next base: position 206,943 of record NW_025745889.1, on the reverse strand, counting down.
TAAAATCAGCACACTCACTCAGTGCCTACATGGACTGGAGAATCTTTAGAACCGACTGTGCAGACTGATAAGCAGGAAAGTAGAGAGAAAGAGAAAAATAAAATACATGTTTTTATTGTCTCATACATCGATGCAGTAGAATGTGTTGTTTTACAGGGTAAGCAATAGTAGTACGGCACCCCTGGAGCAAATTAGGGTTAATTGCCTTGCTCAAGGGCACATTAGCAGATTTTTCACTTTGTCGGCTCCGGTATTCAAACCAAACTTTTGTTTACTGGCCAAACGCTTTAACCACTAGGCTACCTACCGCCCCCAAAAAAGCTGTCCAGGTTAGAAGGAGACGCTACCAGATAGAATTGGTGGATATCTCTGGCCCTACATAACATTCTTTTTACCCACCTTTTTTGGCAATGAGAAACTGATTATCAGTTGTACTGAAAAGAAAACAACATAAAATGTCAATTCAAATATAAATGTATGTGATAAATACAAGGCAATGGAATCAGACTACACTAGGGTACTGTACAAACCGTGTTTGTGTCTTTGTCTGTATCAGAGAGAGAGAGAGATATATATATATAGAGAGAGAGAGAGAGAGAGAGAGAGAGAGAGAGAGAGAGAGAGAGAGAGAGAGAGAGAGAGAGAGAGAGAGAGAGAGAGAACACAAGCATGACCCTCTTTCTTTTCTCCAATGCAATTTACAGAAACATGAACGTTTGCTACGGAACCTATTAGTTTAATGTCGATAACCCCGCAAGATAAATATAAAAATCCATCTGACCAGAGGAAAAAATAACAAGTGAAAATTAAGACAAAAAAGAGAAAAGTCGAGGTGCAACAGGCACACATCAAAAACTTGCTGGTAATGGGCAGGGATTCACCCATTGGACCAACATCTTTCACTTTATTAGCATGACAAAGAACACAATCATTTTGGATATGCCTGAATGCCGTTTTCATTAACTCTGCAATGATTTATTACCAAAGTGTCCGGGAGGCTCTAAAAGCAGCAGTTCTCCACCAAATGCAAAAAAGGAAAAGGACACAACATTTTTACTGAATTAAATAAATAAATACATGTAATCTTAATCGAACCAAAAAATTTGAGGAAGAGGGGAGAGAGAACGAGAGTAAGAGAAAGAGAGAGTTGAATCGAGAGAGGATAGATAAGAAAAGGAAAGTAGGAGAGAGAGAGAGAGAGAGAGAGAGAGAGAGAGAGAGAGAGAGAGAGATGAATTGAATGTTTATGCCTGGAAGTGTCAAGTCAACAAGGATTTCTGATTCGATCACAGACATCATGGTGACTGAACTGCACAATTAACAAAGAAAATATCCAAAATGCTAATGTCTCATTTCAATGTAATTATACAGGGCCCTGACACATGCACGCTCATGCATGCACACACACATATACACACAAACACACACATTCAGCCCACTCCCCACTGTTACCCTGTAACATTAAGATGGTATCAGTTAATAATCCCACCAGCGTAATAAATTATAAACAGCTTGATGAGTGACATTCAGATAGTCACAGGCCCTCCCAGGTGAGAGGGTTGTTCAGGCATTATCACGGCCACCTCATCACTCTACACTGTGGGTCCTACCCTTCAAAAACACAGACCAAAGCCAATGACCCCAAATTGACAAAGCCAATAATTCTTCAAATAAAACTTTTTTTAGGGTAAAGGTTACCGGTTATTACAATAAACCTTGTGTGGTCTGTGCAGTATCTGCCTGAAAGCAGAAAATAAATATTACGACAAATGTCTGAATGATCAAATCCAATGTTTTCTATATTTGATTGATTGGGGCGAACTAATCATTATAACATCTCAACGAATGTGTTGGAAATTACAGTCCGGTCACTCTGGTTAACGTTGACTTAAAGATATCAGAATATGGATCGTTTCCAATTTCACTGCCTTACCTAGTCAACCTTCAGTGGACCGACCAGAGAAGCGTCTGAGATTCAACAGCATAGACCCATTTTTGTTGTTGTTGAAAAGACCACTTTTGACCGGGCCAAGTTTTAGAGGAGCTTTCCTCTGGCAAAGACCTCTGATGAATGACTTTCACTTCTAGCCCTTTCAGAGGCAAACGAAAATAAGCTCCACATTGCAACTTAGAGAGCCTTATAAATCAATGGGTGACCACAAATAATTCCACATGGGGAGAATTGATATGTTTAATTACAGTCTGCAGGTGCTGGGCTTTGCTTTACTCATTACTATAAGACATGTGAACGAGGCGAGGCGGGATAACATGCACAGTGGCAGGACAAAAGGGAGGACAAAGCAATTAGCTTACTGTTATTTAATGTGAACCTTTGTGAAGTCATCTCAGCTCCGCCGTGGATTTCATACGTTTCAAACCCGAGCAGAAGTCATTTAAAACCAGACCAGTGTGGTGCTACAGTTGCAATTAGAATTCACAGAGAATTAAAAGGCTCGCGATTGAAAAGACGTGTTAAGCACTGTGTAATATTTGATTGTCCAACTTTTTTTTCCAAATGGATTTTCCAGGGAGATGGGGGCCAAATTTGCTGGGATCCCCTGAAGTGGTATTTTACTGCAGATGCCTTTGGCCTCATAGAGGTATAGCGGACGTGCTTGGCTGTAGTGTGTGCTTATCCTTGCATGGCCTGTGAGTGTGTTGGCTGTAGCTTATGTTTGGCCTGGACAAGGGCCTGGACAGGGGTGTGTGTGTGTGTGTGTGTGTGAGAGAGAGAGAGAGAGAGAGAGAGAGAGAGAGAGAGAGAGAGAGAGAGAGAGAGAGAGAGAGAGGGAGAGATGTGTGTGTAACCCAGCCCCTGGACACAGCACCTGTGTGTCCTGAGTGGTAGTACGCCACGCGCTGGCTGCCAGTCTGCCAAACACAGACCCTGCCATCATACCTCAGGGCTCTGGACCCGAAGTGGAACAGAGGCGTGCCAGGGGGAGTTGGCATGGGCAATGATAGTTATGGGGTCAGAGTGGGGTCAGTGGATCAAAGAGGGGGGTCTGCTGGGAGGGGATAACCAACAGTGAAAGGCTATACTAATGGTAAGCCAACTGCTAAGTAGCCAACCAACAGCCAAGTGAGCCAGTACAAACCCCATAGACTCCTGGGTAAACAAATCCAGGCCTTACACACGCACATGCACACACACACACACACACAAGGCATCACGCACGCACACACACACACACACACACACACACACACACACACACACACACACACACACACACACACACACACACACACACACACACACACACACACACACACACACACACACACACACACACACACACACACACACACACACACACTTATGTTCTGCCTCAGTCCAGTTAACCTCAGCCTGAGGATGTTTGGGCACAGTCCTGCCAAGCCTTCCCTCCTCGGACAGCGTTTGGCCACCATGCCAGGGCTGACCTCTTCATGCCCACCGTCTGGCCATCGGCATGTTGGACTTGGCAGGCCCAGCCTTGGCCGGCTGTGTGTGTGTGTGTGTGTGTGTGTGTGTGTGTGTGTGTGTGTGTGTGTGTGTGTGTGTGTGTGTGTGTGTGTGTGTGTGTGTGTGTGTGTGTGTGTGTGTGTGTGTGTGTGTGTGTGTGTGTGTGTGTGTGCGGCAAGGTCGTCTATCTGGCTGGTCTCTGCCTGGCGCCCACTCTGAGCATGTCCTTTGACCTCTGGGTCGTGGGAACAGCTTGGCAAAGCTGGGCCGTACACACACTAGTCTGTACCCACAGGGCTGTTTGGCCAGGCAGACATGATTAACAGGATAACATCAGTTACATTACTGTAACTAGCCAGCTACAGTAGCTATCTGTCTCTTTTAGGCAGTCCCTAACCAGCTACAGTAGCTACCTGTCTCTTTTAGGTGGTCCCTAGCCAGCTACAGTAGCTACCTGTCTCTTTCAAAAGAGCGGAGAGGAACCGAGAAAAGTAACCGTCTCAGCCTTTACTTAACAATGCCCGCCCCGAGTGACGGAGGTCCCTAGCCAGCTACAGAAGCTACCTGTCTCTTTCAGGCGGTCCCTAGCCAGCTACAGAAGCTACCTGTCTCTTTCAGGCGGTCCCTAGCCAGCTACAGTAGCTACCTGTCTCTTTCAGGCAGTCCCCAGCCAGCTACAGTAGCTACCTGTCTCTTTCAGTTGGTCCCTAGCCAGCTACAGCAGTTACCTGTCTCTTTCAGGTGGTCCCTAGCCAGCTACAGTAGCTACCTGTCTCTTTCAGGTCGTCCCTAGCCAGCTACAGTAGCTACCTTACTCTTTCAGGTGGTCCCTAGCCAGCTACAGTAGCTACCTGTCTCTTTCAGGTGGTCCCTAGCCAGCTACAGTAGCTACCTGTCTCTTTCAGGCGGTCCCTAGCCAGCTACAGTAGCTACCTGTCTCTTTCAGGCGGTCCCTAGCCAGCTACAGTAGCTACCTGTCTCTTTCAGGCGGTCCCTAGCCAGCTACAGTAGCTACCTGTCACTTTCAGGTGGTCCCTAGCCAGCTACAGTAGCTACCTGTCTCTTTCAGGTGGTCCCTAGCCAGCTACAGTAGCTACCTGTCTCTTTCAGGTGGTCCCTAGCCAGCTACAGTAGCTACCTGTCTCTTTCAGGTGGTCTCTAGCCAGCTACAGTAGCTACCTGTCTCTTTCAGGTGGTCCCTAGCCAGCTACAGTAGCTACATGTCTCTTTCAGGTGGTCCCTAGCCAGCTACAGAAGCTACCTGTCTCTTTCAGGTGGTCCCAGCTACAGTAGCCAGGTGGTCCCTACAGTAGCTACCTGTCTCTTTCAGGTGGTCCCTAGCCAGCTACAGTAGCTACCTGTCTCTTTCAGGTGGTCCCTAGCCAGCTACAGTAGCTACCTGTCTCTTTCAGGTGGTCCCTAGCCAGCTACAGTAGCTACCTGTCTCTTTCAGGTGGTCTCTAGCCAGCTACAGTAGCTGTCCTCCTTGCATTGTCTCCAAGTAGGCGTACCGGTCTTTCTCAGTTTGTCTCCTAGCCAGAAAGAAGGCCTACCCGTTCCTTTCATTTTTTACTTAAAAAATAAATAACAAATGAGTCATTTAGCAGATGCTATTATCCAGAGCGACTTACAGTAGTGATTGCATACATTTTCATACTGTTCCCACAACCCTGGCGTTGCAAGCATCATGTTCTACCAACTGAGACACACTCCTTCATGTCACTCCCTTATGTCTGCTACTACCTGTCCCTCTCTGTTTGCTAATTAGCATATCCTTGTCTCCCATACAAAGCCTTGGTCCTTCTATACTTGTATCCATACCTCTTTGCATAGCATATAGACTACATACAGTGTATAGGCCAGGTGTGATCTACAGAGTTTAACCTCCAGAGTTTGGGAGATTTGCTTTGAGCCCCTGTAATGTGTAAACACCTGCCAGTGTGTGTACGTTCACACCAAAACTCATTTGGACCTAAGACAAAATAAAATCATAGATCCATTATTGTACCACGATTCAATTACCAGAGGGATGAGAGTAGGGACGTTGAAAAGGTGCATACGCACACATGCACAGACACACAACAACATTCTAACCGAATTACAACTAACAGTCCAGTGCAAATGTGAGTCCGCTGCGGTCACCCACTACTCACCCGTAACACCCCAGTCCACTCCTGGCCATCCTAATGGCTTTGTATAGGGCCTGCCCAGCCTTTACCAGAGGTCTAATCAAATCATCTTCATTCCAGATCAGAGAGAGAGAGAGAGAGAGGCCCTGATGGAAGCCAACAGACGACCCACGTCAGCGGGCACGACGGACGCTGGCACAGGGACTTGGCACGGCTCCCTACCTGTTTGAGACCAGCTGGTACTCCTCCAGTCAGCGGAGCCACCCTCTCCCATCTCTTCTCTCAGGTCTCCCAGCTCGGATGCTGTGGCCCAGTTCAGCCGACACTGGGGAAGAGACACAGGGAAAGAGTTGGGGAGAAATGTGTTCATAATTCTGCTTTAAGAAATCATGCAGAGGACTGTTATTTTGAATGAGTTATATTTTAATATTCAACAAGGTTCTTTCTATGGGGGGGGGGTATCCGACAAAGACATTAGCATACAGAAACAATGATGACGACGAAAGGACATGTAAAGTATGGAATGTTGTGATGCTGTGTCAGCACCCTTGTTATGGTAAAGGTCAAAGTTTGTGGTAAAGCAGCAGTGTGGTGATTAAACATCATGGTAGCAGGAAGAGAGGAGTGGGAGGTAGAGAGGGAGGGATGAGAGGAGGAGTGGGAGGGAGAGCGGGAGGGATGAGAGGAGGAGTGGGAAGTAGAGAGGGAGGGATGAGAGGAGGAGTGGGAGGGAGAGAGGGAGGGAGGAGAGGAGGAGTGGGAGGTAGAGAGGGAGGGATGAGAGGAGGAGTGGGAGGTAGAGAGGGAGGGATGAGAGGAGGAGTGGGAGGTAGAGAGGGAGGGATGAGAGGAGGAGTGGGAGGTAGAGAGGGAGGGATGAGAGGAGGAGTGGGAGGGAGAGAGGGAGGGGGGAGAGGAGGGATGGGAGGTAGAGAGGGAGGGAGAGAGGGAGGGAGGAGAGGAGGAGTGGGAGGTAGAGAGGGAGGGATGAGAGGAGGAGTGGGAGATAGAGAGGGAGGGATGAGAGGAGGAGTGGGAGGGAGAGAGGGAGGGAGGAGAGGAGGAGTGAGAGGTAGAGAGGGAGGGATGAGAGGAGGGATGGGAGGTAGAGAGGGAGGGATGAGAGGAGGAGTGGGAGGTAGAGAGGGAGGGATGAGAGGAGGGATGGGAGGTAGAGAGGGAGGGAGGAGAGGAGGGATGGGAGGTAGAGAGGGAGATCGAGACGGAGGGAGGTAGAGAGGGAGGGATGGGAGGTAGAGAGGGAGGGATGAGAGAGAGGGATGGGAGGTAGAGAGGGAGGGATGAGAGGAGGGATGGGAGGAAGAGAGGGAGGGAAGAAAGGAGGGAGGGGGGGGGGAGGAGGGATGGGACGTAGAGAGGAGATAGGAGAGGAGGGATGAGAGGTAGGAAAGAGAGGGAGGAAAGGAGGGATGGGAGGTAGAGAGGGAGGGAGGAGAGGAGGGATGGGAGGTAGAGAGGGAGGGAGGAGAGGAGGGTTGGGAGGTAGAGAGGGAGGGAGGAGAGGAGGGATGGGAGGTAGAGAGGGAGGGAGGAGAGGAGGGAGGAGAGGAGGAGTGGGAGGTAGAGAGGGAGGGATGAGAGGAGGAGTGGGAGATAGAGAGGGAGGGATGAGAGGAGGAGTGGGAGGGAGAGAGGGAGGGAGGAGAGGAGGAGTGAGAGGTAGAGAGGGAGGGATGAGAGGAGGGATGGGAGGTAGAGAGGGAGGGATGAGAGGAGGAGTGGGAGGTAGAGAGGAGGGATGAGAGGAGGGATGGGAGGTAGAGAGGGAGGGAGGAGAGGAGGGATGGGAGGTAGAGAGGGAGATCGAGACGGAGGGAGGTAGAGAGGGAGGGATGGGAGGTAGAGAGGGAGGGATGAGAGAGGGATGGGAGGTAGAGAGGGAGGGATGAGAGGAGGGATGGGAGGAAGAGAGGGAGGGAAGAAAGGAGGGAGGGGGGGGGGGGGGAGGAGGGATGGGACGTAGAGAGGGGAGATAGGAGAGGAGGGATGAGAGGTAGGAAAGAGAGGGAGGAAAGGAGGGATGGGAGGTAGAGAGGGAGGGAGGAGAGGAGGGATGGGAGGTAGAGAGGGAGGGAGGAGAGGAGGGTTGGGAGGTAGAGAGGGAGGGAGGAGAGGAGGGATGGGAGGTAGAGAGGGAGGGAGGAGAGGAGGGTTCCCACTCCTCCTCTCATCCCTCCCTCTCTACCTCCCACTCCTCCTTTCATCCCTCCCTCTCTACCTCCCACTCCTCCTCTCATCCCTCCCTCCCTCTCTACCTCCCATCCCTCCTCTCCTCCCTCTCTACCTCCCACTCCTCCTCTCATCCCTCCCTCTCTACCTCCCACTCCTCTCTTCCTGCTACCATGATGTTTAATCACCACACTGCTGCTTTACCACAAACTTTGACCTTTACCATAACAAGGGTGCTGACACAGCATCACAACATTCCATACTTTACATGTCCTTTCGTCGTCATCATTGTTTCTGTATGCTAATGTCTTTGTCGGATACCCCCCACATAGAATGAACCTTGTTGAATATTAAAATATAACTCATTCAAATGAACAGTCCTTTGCACGAGCATGCACCCTCCCCCACATTGCCCCTGCGTGGGGCGGTGAGGCTCCCCTGACCCACTTAAACACATCTGGGTCAGCTGCCCTCACCTCCTCTCACATGCACACAGGCAGGCACACACCCGCTTTATAAACACAAACGCTTAGCCATACAGGACTGAAAAACTCATACAAATGTATCTATACACATACAGGAAACCTGTATCACGTATCCATTCATAATTGACTTCAAGATGAAGAACTATCTGTGATTATTATTTATGTTGACCACATCCCTGTAGCATTTTTGACTTATTTGAAATGTCAGAGCTCCAGAAAAAGCCTAAATACACAGCATATGTAAAGAGTACAGTGTGAAGTAGATACCTTTCAGAGCCAAAGGTTGTTGTGGTAGTTCTGTGCTGGATGTTAACTGGTGGGTTTGAAGCGCGGAGGGGCATACGAAGAGGCAGGAGGCATGCAAGGGCACATGAAGAGAACGATTAGGCCCTTGAAACAGGGGAATACTATCGTCCATATCGCTTCCAAAAATAAGACATTTTTGAAGTGTGTTTATGGCTAGGGAGCAAAGTTGTGTGTTTGAGTTTCATGCAAGAGGCAATAGTGAGTTGGCTTGTTAGGGTGTTTGTGTCTACGTGTGTGTGTGTGTGTGTGTGTGTGTGTGTGTGTGTGTGTGTGTGTGTGTGTGTGTGTGTGTGTGTGTGTGTGTGTGTGTGTGTGTGTGTGTGTGTGTGTGTGTGTGTGTGTGTGTGTGTGTGTGTGTGTGTGTGTGTGTGTGTGTGTGTGTGTGTGCGCACGCCTGAGTTGGAGTCCCTCTTGTCTGAATAAACATACAAAAGTCAGGTAAATGACATGGCGTCTTCTGCACATGCCCAGTGGCTCTCATCTTTCTTCACAGAGGGAGTTCAGAGTGCCAGTTATCATTGCATATGCTGGACCCAACAGCCACACACACACACAAACACACACGCACACATGTACACACACTCACATTATAAGCCTGTGGCTACAGCGTTCAAAGAGGCGTGATATTGAAATCCAGAGGCAGAGGGAACAGTGGGGTTTGCAGGGTCCATGGAAGGGTATTGATCAAGGTTAGTTTACTGGAAAAACGTCTCCCTCCCAACTGGGCTGTGGCTGAGGGGCATAAGAGCAACACTAGGGTTTGTGTGTGTGTGGCAGCGTGTTTCCGCATCTGTCTGTGTTTCTATGTGTGTGTGTGTGTGTGTGTGTGTGTGTGTGTGTGTGTGTGTGTGTGTGTGTGTGTGTGTGTGTGTGTGTGTGTGTGTGTGTGTGTGTGTGTGTGTGTGTGTGTGTGTGTGTGTGTGTGTGTGTGTGTGTGTGTGTGTGTGTGCGCGCGCGTGCGTGCGTGCGTGCGTGCATGTGTACCATGGCTTAAGGACATAGTAACTCCAGTAGGTGTCTATTAGATTGGAATAACACAGCTGAGGCAGGTCTGGTGGGTTGTAGAGAGTACATAGCAGGCAGCACTGAGCAGGCAGTACTGAGCAGGCAGTACATAGCAGGCAGTACATAGCAGGCAGTACTGAGCAGGCAGTACTGAGCAGGCAGTACATAGCAGGCAGTACATAGCAGGCAGCACTGAGCAGGCAGCACTGAGCAGGCAGTACATAGCAGGCAGCACTGAGTAGGCAGTATTGAGCAGGCAGTACATAGCAGGCAGTACATAGCAGGCAGCACTGAGCAGGCAGTACTGAGCAGGCAGTACATAGCAGGCAGTAGATAGCAGGCAGCACTGAGCAGGCAGTACTGAGCAGGCAGTACATAGCAGGCAGTACATAGCAGGCAGCACTGAGCAGGCAGCACTGAGCAGGCAGTACAGAGCAGGCAGTACATAGCAGGCAGTATGTAGCAGGCAGTACTGAGCAGGCAGTACATAGCAGGCAGTACTGAGCAGGCAGTACTGAGCAGGCAGTACATAGCAGGCAGCACTGAGCAGGCAGTATGTAGCAGGCAGTACTGAGCAGGCAATACTGAGCAGGCAGTACATAGCAGGCAGTACATAGCAGGCAGCACTGAGCAGGCAGTACTGAGCAGGCAGTATTGAGCAGGCAGTACATAGCAGGCAGTACATAGCAGGCAGCACTGAGCAGGCAGTACTGAGCAGGCAGTACATAGCAGGCAGCACTGAGCAGGCAGTACTAAGCAGGCAGTACTGAGCAGGCAGTACTGAGCAGGGAGCACTGAGCAGGCAGTACAGAGCAGGCATTACTGAGCAGGCAGTACTGAGCAGGCAGTACGTAGCAGGCAGTACATAGCAGGCAGCACTGAGCAGGCAGTACTGAGCATGCAGTACTGAGCAGGCAGTACTGAGCAGGCAGTACATAGCAGGCAGTACTGGGCAGGCAGTACTGAGCAGGCAGTACTGAGCAGGCAGTACTGAGCAGGCAGTACTGAGCAGGCAGCCCAGTCATAATTAAGGAGAGGAGACAAGGAAAGAAAGATTTCTAAGTCTATTGGAACACAGGCAGCCGGTAGTGATAACTATTCATCTCATTGGACTGTGGCGCTGTGAGTGGAACCTATTTGGTCAGGTGTGAGTTTTAAAGGAAGAAGAGGAAGAATTTACACTCTCATTCATTGAGGATGTGGGACCACTCAGGGGTTTCATGTGCTGAGTAAAACTAAACTCTGACAAATCTGTCTGCTAAGCAAATCTCTCTCTTTCACCATCTTTCTCATACAAAGACTCTCTCTTTCTTACACTCACACACACACACACACACACACACACACACACACACACACACACACACACACACACACACACACACACACACACACACACACACACACACACACACACACACACACACACACACACACACACACACACACACACACACACACACACACACACACACACACACACACACACACCTAGCAGAAACAAGGATTTGTAAAACCTGTCTGACCTTCACATGGTAAAAGTTCCAGCACACACAGGAATACAGTCCTTCTATCAATGGGAGAGGTGAGAGAGAAATGGGATTGAACAGAAATCACATACAAACTCACATATACACATGCAGCAGGTTAACAGGAATCATTAATATTTGTGTTGTGTTTTTTGTGTGTGTGCATAACATGGTATGGAGGGCTGTCAAAGAATGTGTAATGCTCTCTCTCTCTCCTTTAATCTTCTCTCTTTCTCTCGCACTCCCTCTCTCTGGTCAGTTTAATGGATGGTGAATTCCCTGCTTACTCATGCATACCATTGTCAAATTGTCCCTCTCAGATCGCGCCCTGCTTCCATGTGATTTGTGAAAGACGGAGTGACAGGGAGAGTCGCTGGCTCATATTGGAAAAGGGCACGGAGGATATATAGACAAACCAATCCGAATGGTGGAGACAATTCTATATTTGAGGGCTCACAGGCCGGTGAGGCTGGAATTGGCTAGAGAGTGTCCATGTAGAGAGAGAGAGAGAGAGAGAGAGAGAGAGAGAGAGAGAGAGAGAGAGAGAGAGAGAGAGAGAGAGAGAGAGAGAGAGAGAGAGAGAGAGAGAGAGAGCAAAAGAGGGAGAGCGAAAGAGAGAGAGCAGACAGAGTGAGAGAGCTAAATAGAGAGAGAAAGTAAGAGAATGAAAGAGAGAAAGTGAGAGAGAGCAGACAGAGAGAGAGAGAGACAGATTATAGAACAGTGAGAGCTGTGACCTTGCTTGTTGTATGCATGTGTGTGCATGTATTTTTGCCGTCATAATACCAATTGGGTGGAAGAAGAAAAACACAAACAACCTTCCCCTTCAGAAGCCCACTATTTCACTCCGAGAGGTACAATAACAGCTCCCTGCCTTGTGTTGTTTCGTGGGAGAATTCAATGTCAGGTCACTGCAAGCCGTAGTTTCACGTCTGTATGTCTATATCCCGAACAGAGCACTGGTTATTCAAGGTATAACAGCTTAGAGCGCCCCCTGTTGGTTGTGTGATACGGACACAGCGTTAGAGCACAGGTCAGCTGGGCGAATCGGGCATAGATTATTAATGCCTGGCCCCCAAGATCAGGCATAATAGCCGAGCCCATCGGATAGTTGTGAGTGAAAGCAATTAGACAGTGCTCTTAAGAGAGCTTCTAGTGCTATTAATGACTGGAGCTACAGGGGAAACACTCCGCTTTGCTCGCGGTCTGGAATAACAATGAGACAGGATTACACAGCAGTCTGATGTATCAGCTTTTAACCTGTTGAATGATGGAAGAAAACTTGTAGGTGATCATGACTGCGATGAGAGAACAGTGCAAACAGGCATACAAGTACATACACACCAGTGGATCACGCTCGAATGCAGAACACACTCACACAAGCAGAAGCACATGATTCTAACCCGGGTCTGTCTCTCGCCAACACACTCGAATATAAACGCAACATGTGCACACACAGGCGCAAATTACACACACAAACTCACACATGTGCAAAGACAAAATGCGCGCGCACACACATGCGCGAAGACACACACACGCACGCAGACACACACGCACGCACACAAAAGCAAGGCTGAACAGTAGAGTTTTCATAAATTTGCCTACTTTAAGGCAAGCCGCAAACTATTACCAAACAAAATAAAGAATAACAGGGAAAGCAAGGAGGGGGAGAAAGGCCTTAGCTAATTCAGAACACTAGGTGCAGAATGTGCCAAGTCTGCCCCTTTCAAAAGAAGTGGCCGCTGCAGCTTTCCAGCCATAAACATCTAGTGGGGAGGTCTGCTAGGGAATAGCCAGATTAAACATGCTTATTTATAAAGGAATTTTGGCACAAAGACTCCAACTTCAATTTTTTTCCTCTCTCCTCTCCATCTCCATGCCTCCTTCAAATCTCCTGATCTTTAATCTGGGGGCCAGAGTCTGCTAGACAGATTAGGACAGCAGCTACTGACAAGGCCGTTAAATCTCTGCTGGCTGACAAACCTGGCACTGGAGATGTTTAGGAACGATCCTCCAAAGGGCTGCACAGAAGAGTAATGGGGGAAGAGCAGAGAGAGAAGTCACAGGTTCTGGAACGGGAGACCAGCATTGGGACGTTTTAATGGGCTCACTCATGGAAAAGGCCTGAGGAAAATCATGGGATCCACTATGGACTCAATGTGCCGGTTTGGAATGCTATGTTATCCATGGGGGCGAGAAATGTATTGGGTAGAAGATAGGAATGCAGATAAAAGTGTGGCACTTGTATTAGGTGTTTTGTGTGTGTGTGTGTGTGTGTGTGTGTGTGTGTGTGTGTGTGTGTGTGTGTGTGTGTGTGTGTGTGTGTGTGTGTGTGTGTGTGTGTGTGTGTGTGTGTGTGTGTGTGTGTGTGTGTGTGTGTGTGTGTGTGTGTGTGTGTGTGTGTGTGTGTGTGTGTGTGTGTGTGTGTGTGTGTGTGTGTGTGTGTGAACAGTATGTGCTCCAGAGGGAGTCGCAGAGGCGATGGTCTCTCAGCATGAAAGTGCTGATTTCACATCACTTCAGATTTCAGATCCACCAGTATCAAACTACACAGCACCATTCACCATAGACACAGTATACATACACAATATGCTGCCCATATGCCTGTGACATTCAGACAAATGGCTTCCAGAGCAACTACTGGAGCTGCGGTGAGTATCCATTTTGGATCAGCTCCTGAGAGAACAGAATCTGAGGGGGATCCATTTTGGATCAGCCCCTGAGAGAACAGTATCTGAAGGGGATCCATTTTGGATCAGCCCCTGAGAGAACAGTATCTGAGGGGGATCCATTTTGGATCAGTCCCTGAGAGAACAGTATCTGGGGGGGATCCATTTTGGATCAGCCCCTGGGAGAACAGAATCTGAGGGGGATCCATTTTGGATCAGCCCCTGAGAGAACAGAATCTGAGGCGGATCCATTTTGGATCTGCAATTTCAGTCAGACAGCAGGGACTAATATAGAATCTGAAACAAAGAACAGGTCTGTGAGCCTCCTCTGTGCCCCCCTTCCAGGTCCCCCCCCCCCCCTCGGGTAGATTAGACTGCTTAGCGCTCACTGCAGGCTAGCTAATCACTTGGGGGTTGGGGGGGTTCTCATTCATCCCCCCCCCTCTCTCCTCGACCCCCAGTCCCACCCCCACATTGCCCGCGGGGCATCGTCGCGGTGACAGTGACAGTAATCTTGCAGTGACAGTTTGGACGCGTTGTCATTAAACTGCCACCATGACACTGAGACGATTGCCCTGAAGAGGCTGGCCACAATGCAGGAGCCAGCCAGCCAGCAGGAGAGAAACCATCCCGGGCTAAAAATACTATTACACAATACATCTCATAATTGGTTTATGCAGTGCAATGCTGTAGCCGCTGCCCCTATCGCATAAACAGCCAAATGATAGACAATGGGTTGAGATGGGTGGAGAGGTGGATGATGTTGGTGTGCCATTCCAGAACAGTGTTCTCAGCACTCTCAGTCATGATTCAACAACCCCCCCTAATATATTATGAGTTATTGTCGCTTTTTTATTGAATAGGTACATGTGCTAGATATAAGTCTTTGCTGAAGACAATGAAGACCAATGCCTCTGTGCATGTGTCAGTAACAAAAGGTATGGATCTGGACAAAAGGAGTTGAGATAGATTTAAGACCACTGTCGCTAGGTCTGTGCCCAACATCTCCATAAATCCTAATACCGAGTCCTTCCACGTGAAAAAGAAAGAAAGGGGAAGAAAGTAAATGCATTTTCTCTCCATCTCCTCTCTCTCTCCTTCCCTTCAGTGTGCCGGTGTGGCCTGACAGAGGAGCAGATGGTGGTTTAAGCAGAGAATTTATGAGCGCCACAATCTTAATGTTGCAGAAAGAAAAGAAAAGGGCTTGCATCAAACCAACTGACAAATGCACTTGCTAATATTAATGCACTACTCATTCATCCAATATGCTTCCTAATTGCTTTTCTGTACACAGTAATATGGCACCTGCTGCTCAACTCCGGCTCACGTGTCAGGAGAGGGGAGAGAGAGAGAGAGAGAGAGAGAGAGAGAGAGAGAGAGAGAGAGAGAGAGAGAGAGAGAGAGAGAGAGAGAGAGAGGGGAGGTGAGATGGAGTTAGGGAGGGAGAGAGAGAGATTGAGAGAGAGAGAGAGAGAGAGGGGGTGAGATGGAGGTAGGGAGGGAGAGAGCGAGAGATTGAGAGAGAGGGGGGGGGGTGAGATGGAGGTAGGGAGGGAGAGAGAGGGAGAGAGAGAAGAGAGAGAGAGGAGAGAGAGAGAGAGACAGAGAGAGAGAGAGAGAGAGAGAGAGAGAGAGAGAGAGAGAGAGAGAGGGAGAGGGAGAGAGAGATTGAGAGAGATTGAGAGAGGGGGGGTGAGAAGGAGAAAGGGAGGGAGAGAGAGAGAGAGAGAGAGAGGGAGAGGGAGAGAGAAGAGAGAGAATAGAGAGGAGGAGAGAGAGAGAGAGAGGAGCGAGAGAGAGAGAGGAGGGAGAGAGAGAGAGAGAGAGAGAGAGAGAGAGAGAGAGAGAGAGAGAGAGAGAGGGGGGTGAGATGAGGTAGGGAGGGAGAGAGAGAGAGAGGGAGAGAGAAGAGAGGGAGAATAGAGAGGAGTGAGAGAGAGAGAGGAGAGAGAGGAGGGAGAGAGAGAGAGGGGGTGAGATGGAGGTAGGGAGGGAGAGCGGCTACAGATCTACACCCTAGCATATCTCTCTCCTCTCTCTCTCCTCTCTCTCTCCTCTCTCTCTCTCTCTCTCTCTCTCTCTCTCTCTCTCTCTCTCTCTCTCTCTCTCTCTCTCTCTCTCTCTCTCTCTCTCCTCCTCTCTCTCTCTCTCTCTTCTCTCTCTCTTCTCTCTCCCTCTCTCTCTCTCTCCTCTCTCTCGCTCCTCTCTCTCTCTCTCTCTCTCTCGCTCCTCTCTCTCTTCTCTCTCTCCACTCTCTAGTGATGGATACAGGGCCTTGGATCATGTGCTGGACCTGTCAGCATTCCTAATTAAAATGGTATACTTACAGCAGGGAAAAGGGGATGCTGCAGGAAAAGAGGAAAGCACTCAGTTAACAGTCAGTAATACACGTCAGACACAGAGGGAGGAAGAGGAGGAGAGAGGAAGAGGGAGAGGAGGAGGATGGACCTCTCCAGAATCAGCCATATCTCATACTTGCTCTTGTTGCTTCATAGAGACAGAATTGGAAACAGGACACACTCAAGAGAGAACACAGAATGGGTGAAGAGCACACCGTTCAATGTATTTGATGTATATCCTATATTTAATTGATGTTGGGTATACACATACATACAATAACTCACACATCTAGTGGAGTACTATTGGTGAGGAAAGACCAAATAACATAACCTCAAAATAAAATGTCCTGTACACTCTGAGCATTTCTTTGCCCAAAAGGGTTCTTTGGCTGTCCCCATAGGAGTACTCATTTTGGTTCCAAGTAGAACCCTTTTTGTTTCCAAGTAAAACTCTTTTGGATTCCATTTACAACTCTCTGGGGAAAGGGTTTTACAGTGAGCCCAAAACCACAAGGGTTCTACCCGGAACCAAAAAGGGTTCTTTAAAGGGTACTCCTATGGGGACAGCCAAATAACCCTTTTAGGTTTTAGAAATAACCTTTTTTCTAAGAGTGTAGTAGTGTTCAATCCCCAAATAGACGAAAAACACTTCATAATAAATGTAATTAAAGCACAATGGCTGGAGCTAGTGAATGGCTATGCCACCTTCAAAGCATTACTCTTTGATGGCCGCAAGTGATTTTGCAGAAACGTTGGACCCCACTATAAAAGTGTCATGCATATAGCCACTTTTCATTTCTTAGTGTTGGCACGAATACAATGTCAGTTATATTGTTCATACAAGCTTTTATCACAAATTCAGAATAACTTACTATGAGGTCAGAGATCTCCGTTTGGTCTAGAGATTAATGTTTATCTTTGGTGGGAAAATAACTAGTCTTTATCACAGAACACCCAATTTAATTACACCGGATAGGCTAATTTGTCTTTATCTTCTTCTTTCTTGTAATATATTTTTATATTGAGAGGGAACTTTATAATTGATCTCAAAAAACGTAATTGTTTGTCGAGTTCCACCTTGAGAGGACCCGTTTGGGACCAGCCCTACCCCCTATAGCCCTACCATTATCTGCAGACCAGCTGCTGTTAAATGCACTAAATTGTAATATAATGAGCATGTGAATTGCAAGCAATTACAGAGTCAAATTGAATAAATCCTTAGAGCAATAAATTGTCCTTTCTCTTTACATCATACTTAATTGATGCATATTTTATGGAGAATAGTGCATATTACCTTGTCTGGAGGATAAAGTATGCTTCAATTTGTTGTTTGATACATAGAGGCCTCAAAATATGCTTTGTATTTTAGACGGCATAATGGTAACAGACTGAACACACTGTTTATACCATTAGTATCACTCAAAAGTCAGGATTTATTGCTCGCTTGAATGAACATGATAGCCGATAGCCTATACAGTAGGCTACATCATATAGGGTTATGATTAATACTTACAAGACCCTGCAAAACAAATATGTGACATAACTACACTAATAAAAGCAAGTTAATAGGAGTGTGCACCCAAACTTAATTCACATCAATGAAATATATGACCTGTTTCTAGAAGCTAGGCGTATGTTACACATCTCTACTTAACAGGAGAGGCATTTGAACGTATACATTTTTATTTGATCAAAATGCCTTTTTTTTGTTGGCAAAAATGCCTTCTGGAACATGTGAACTTTCATGTGCTTTAATAACAAACTTGTAAGCCATCTGTAAATACAAATACAATTATTCAATTAAGAGCCTAGTTGGTTTAGCCACGGAAAAAGTCAGGAACCTTCCCACTAGCCATGAGATAGCTGAGATAATGAGTGGGCTGGACATGCCAAGAAATGAGTTTGGATTGGTCTGCCATGTAGCACACTTCTGCCAATAACACGCGCCGCCCAGTATGTGTAGATAATACTTGGTACCGCAGCTTTTTTTAAAGATATAACATAAGCCATGAAGAACTGCAAAAGTGTTGCTACTGCTCTCAACATCATTTCTGACATGAATTTAGCAGGCGCTATTGACAAAGATCAGTGGGAAAAAGTTGTGATGGACTACTTTCTGCACACAGTCACTGTGAACAGGAGTGACTTGACACAACGGGCCAAAAAAGCTGTAACGTATGTAATGTATGTAACGTATGTAATGTATGTAACGTATGCTAACCGCATTCCGTACAAATGTGCACAACCGCGACATTCAAACTTGGCTGCAAAGAAAACTAATGGGATTGTAGCGACTGTGTTGGCTTCAACATCTGGGGTGTAAACTACGTTTCTATTCCAGTGTTGATTGACATGGCAATGGCTCTATAGTATTGGAGTATTGGTATACACTTGAAACCCCACCTCTTTAAGGAATACCTAGGATAGGATAAAGTAATCCTTCTCACCCCCCCTCCCCCCCCTTAAAATATTTAGATGCACTATTGTAAAGTGGTTGTTCCACTGGATGTCATAAGGTGAATGCACCAATTTTTAAGTCGCTCTGGATAAGAGCGTCTGCTAAATGACTTAAATGTAAATGTAAATGTATTGGAGAAAGTTGAAAAAAGCGATGTACCTTACATCGTGACGTGAAATGGCGTAACGTACAGCACACTTAAAGCAACTAATTCTGTCTTACAATCTCTCTCCACCAGGTGTAGCACTTCTCTCATCCTTTAAAAACAAGAAATGGACAGTGACGGGGGTAAGAGGGGGGATACCTAGTCATTTTTTGCGTCATCACTGCAAGCGATCATGACTCTCAAAAGCCGCTGTTTACTTCTGAAGATCACTTTAGCACCGCCCTAAAAACCCAATTCAAATTCAACCTCAACCTTCAAATAGGTATGTAATGACACATTATATAAACTCTTTATAGTGTTTTATTTACATCTTAGAGGCGATAAGCTGATAAGTTGGACAGATCGAGGGAAAAAAAGCCGTTTCCCCACACGTCATCTCTCCTTCTCACTATCATGCAATAGGTTTGGCTTCCCCACCTGTCATTTAAAAAAAGACCCGACGGAGCTCATTGCCTTCTTGAATCATGCAGAGACGGGCATAATGAAGGTCTCATCATTGATTTAGTTGGAAAGGGGAGAAGATGTGCTTTACATTGGTATCGTTATTACAGTTGATCTGGAAGTATTATGTTTTTTGGCCACTAAAACAAGGTCAATTGTACGGACCAGCGCGATGTACAAAAGCGAGTGAGTTTACGTTAGCTAGATACAAACAAAATGGAAAAGACACCCTGACGTTTTCAGATAATATAAGTTTCTAATTTTGTCAGAAAGTCGTTTTCATTGCAAGTTATAGCGTATTGTGCATTAACTAGCGAACATTAGCATGCTGGCTCGCTAGCTAACCTTACATGTATGATCTGTGTAGTAATATTATTTGTTTCTCAGAGCTATTTGCATTGCTAGTTGTAGCCTAATGTCAGCTAGATAGCTAACATTGAACCTATTTGGTTAGCTTTAGCTATCTGCAGATTCATACTACAGTTGTTAATGTATAGCTATGACATTCCGTTTGTACCGAAGCTATGGATTGGGATTATGGTTAATTGTTTAGCTAGCTAGCTAGCTACATGTCTAAACAAAACTATACACGTCACCAGATAATTACATTACCCATCAAGTTGGGGTGGTAGCGTAGCCTAGTGGTTAGAGCGTTGGACTAGTAACTGAAAGGTTGCAAGATCAAATCCCCAAGCTGACAAGGTACAAATCTGTCGTTCTGCCCCTGAACAAGGCAGTTAACCCATTGTTCCTAGGCCATCATTGAAAATAAGAATTTGTTCTTAACTGACTTGCCTAGTTAAATAAAAGTTAGCCAGGTGTGTCTGGGGGTGTTTACGGCCATCTGCAGTATTTCATGTACATGTGTACATGTCTAGAAAATAGTGGCCTATCCACTATGCTAGATGTGACTGGGGAATAGTAGTTATTTCATATGACAGATTAATTTAGACAACTGTGTCTGTGTAAACATCATC
The DNA here is from genome assembly GCF_021184085.1 of Oncorhynchus gorbuscha. Taxonomy (NCBI): domain Eukaryota; kingdom Metazoa; phylum Chordata; class Actinopteri; order Salmoniformes; family Salmonidae; genus Oncorhynchus; species Oncorhynchus gorbuscha. Next base: position 186,801 of record NW_025745889.1, on the reverse strand, counting down.
TAATAATTCTAAAATATTTTTATCTGGACACGTTCTATTGTTGATATTTATACTATGCAAATATGTAAGTAACCATTTCACTGTACCTTCTGTATCCTGTGGCAAATAAATTTCGCTTTTATTTGATATAGTGTATATTTAACAGAGAGGGTAACGTGAAATACAACATGACCTGCGCCAAAGTCAGATTAGGATATACTGTAGGCCAAAGTCAGATTAGGATATACTGTAGGCCAAAATCAGATTAGGATATACTGTAGGCCAAAATCAGATTAGGATATACTGTAGGCCAAAATCAGATTAGGATATACTGTAGGCCAAAATCAGATTAGGATATACTGTAGGCCAAAATCAGATTAGGATATACTGTAGGCCAAAATCAGATTAGGATATACTGTAGGCCAAAGTCAGATTAGGATATACTGTAGGCCAAAATCAGATTAGGATATACTGTAGGCCAAAGTCAGATTAGGATATACTGTAGGCCAAAATCAGATTAGGATATACTGTAGGCCAAAATCAGATTAGGATATACTGTAGGCCAAAATCAGATTAGGATATACTGTAGGCCAAAGTCAGATTAGGATATACTGTAGGCCAAAATCAGATTAGGATATACTGTAGGCCAAAGTCAGATTAGGATATACTGTAGGCCAAAGTCAGATTAGGATATACTGTAGGCCAAAGTCAGATTAGGATATACTGTAGGCCAAAGTCAGATTAGGATATACTGTAGGCCAAAGTCAGATTAGGATATACTGTAGGCCAAAATCAGATTAGGATATACTGTAGGCCAAAATCAGATTAGGATATACTGTAGGCCAAAGTCAGATTAGGATATACTGTAGGCCAAAATCAGATTAGGATATACTGTAGGCCAAAATCAGAAAAAAATCAGATTAGGATATACTGTAGGCCAAAATCAGATTAGGATATACTGTAGGCCAAAGTCAGATTAGGATATACTGTAGGCCAAAGTCAGATTAGGATATACTGTAGGCCAAAGTCAGATTAGGATATACTGTAGGCAAAGTCAGATTAGGATATACTGTAGGCCAAAATCAGATTAGGATATACTGTAGGCCAAAATCAGATTAGGATATACTGTAGGCCAAAATCAGATTAGGATATACTGTAGGCCAAAGTCAGATTAGGATATACTGTAGGCCAAAGTCAGATTAGGATATACTGTAGGCCAAAGTCAGATTAGGATATACTGTAGGCCAAAGTCAGATTAGGATATACTGTAGGCCAAAGTCAGATTAGGATATACTGTATATACTGTAGGCCAAAGTCAGATTAGGATATACTGTAGGCCAAAGTCAGATTAGGATATACTGTAGGCCAAAGTCAGATTAGGATATACTGTAGGCCAAAATCAGATTAGGATATACTGATATACTGTAGGCCAAAATCAGATTAGGATATACTGTAGGCCAAAATCAGATTAGGATATACTGTAGGCCAAAATCAGATTAGGATATACTGTAGGCCAAAATCAGATTAGGATATACTGTAGGCCAAAGTGAGATTAGGATATACTGTAGGCCAAAGTCAGATTAGGATATACTGTAGGCCAAAGCCAGATTAGGATATACTGTAGGCCAAAGTCAGATTAGGATATACTTTAGGCCAAAGTCAGATTGGGATATACTGTAGGCCAAAATCAGATTAGGATATACTGTAGGCCAAAATCAGATTAGGATATACTATAGGCCAAAGTCAGATTAGGATATAATGTAGGCCAAAGTCAGATTAGGATATACTGTAGGCCAAAATCAGATTAGGATATACTGTAGGCCAAAGTCAGATTAGGATATACTGTAGGCCAAAGTCAGATTAGGATATACTGTAGGCCAAAGTCAGATTAGGATATACTGTAGGCCAAAGTCAGATTAGGATATACTGTAGGCCAAAATCAGATTAGGATATACTGTAGGCCAAAGTGAGATTAGGATATACTGTAGGCCAAAGTCAGATTAGGATATACTGTAGGCCAAAGTCAGATTAGGATATACTGTAGGCCAAAGTCAGATTAGGATATACTGTAGGCCAAAGTCAGATTAGGATATACTGTAGGCCAAAATCAGATTAGGATATACTGTAGGCCAAAGTGAGATTAGGATATACTGTAGGCCAAAGTCAGATTAGGATATACTGTAGGCCAAAGTCAGATTAGGATATACTGTAGGCCAAAGTCAGATTAGGATATTCTGTAGGCCAAAGTCAGATTGGGATATACTGTAGGCCAAAGTCAGATTAGGATATACTGTAGGCCAAAGTCAGATTAGGATATACTGTAGGCCAAAGTCAGATTAGGATATACTGTAGGCCAAAGTCAGATTAGGATATACTGTAGGCCAAAGTCAGATTAGGATATACTGTAGGCCAAAATCAGATTAGGATATACTGTAGGCCAAAGTGAGATTAGGATATACTGTAGGCCAAAGTCAGATTAGGATATACTGTAGGCCAAAATCAGATTAGGATATTCTGTAGGCCAAAGTCAGATTGGGATATACTGTAGGCCAAAGTCAGATTAGGATATACTGTAGGCCAAAGTCAGATTAGGATATACTGTAGGCCAAAGTCAGATTAGGATATACTGTAGGCCAAAGTCAGATTGGGATATACTGTAGGCCAAAGTCAGATTGGGATATACTGTAGGCCAAAGTCAGATTGGGATATACTGTAAGCCAAAATCAGAATAGGATATACTGTAGGCCAAAGTCAGATTAGGATATACTGTAGGCCAAAGTCAGATTGGGATATACTGTAGGCCAAAGTCAGATTGGGATATACTGTAGGCCAAAGTCAGATTGGGATATACTGTAAGCCAAAATCAGATTAGGATATACTGTAGGCCAAAGTCAGATTAGGATATACTGTAGGCCAAAGTCAGATTAGGATATACTGTAGGCCAAAGTCAGATTGGGATATACTGTAGGCCAAAGTCAGATTGGGATATACTGTAGGCCAAAATCAGATTAGGATATACTGTAGGCCAAAGTCAGATTGGGATATACTGTAAGCCAAAATCAGATTAGGATATACTGTAGGCCAAAGTCAGATTAGGATATACTGTAGGCCAAAGTCAGATTGGGATATACTGTAGGCCAAAGTCAGATTGGGATATACTGTAGGCCAAAGTCAGATTGGGATATACTGTAAGCCAAAATCAGATTAGGATATACTGTAGGCCAAAGTCAGATTAGGATATACTGTAGGCCAAAGTCAGATTAGGATATACTGTAGGCCAAAGTCAGATTGGGATATACTGTAGGCCAAAGTCAGATTGGGATATACTGTAGGCCAAAATCAGATTAGGATATACTGTAGGCCAAAGACTAGATACCGTGTATTTTTACCTGGGGTATTTCCTTATTGTAGGCAACAACTTTCATCACTTTCAGTATTGAAATCTTTGGTTGTTTACTACAGGACTGACTCTGTTTAGCACATGGCCTCACATGTGAGTCCTTAAAAAGATGGGTGGGACTGAGGTTCAAGAGTGAACAATGCTGATTAGGTGTAGACAAAGAAGAGCTCTCCAGTAGGTCTACCAAAACATTAAGGGTCATTTTCTCAAAAGTTGGGTTCCAAGTTTACCATTTTAAAAGCAGAATGACTTTCCCATTGTTCCTCAACTGTAGTGTATGATATGCCATGTTGCAGCGCTGAGTCTATACTTTTATACAATGTAAAAAACTAAGTTTCAAATGTTGCTACATAAGACCGAATAGAGGCAGTCGGTCACATTTGTGATGCAACATAATGACTATAATTTGAAAATCAAAAAGTATGCCTATCACTAAGACAAATCATGCAATATCAATCATAATCGTAAGTGGTTTAAATCATTCCCCTTCACAGTTGATGGCTAAGGGTTTTACGGAAATGTGTACTATAATATCTACGAATGAATTCATAGAATGTTCTAAATTGTAAATTAACACCACCCACATAAGAACGAAGTGTTCATCATTATTTTTCTGTATCAAGCAAATGATACAGAACACTGAACCTTTGTTTTTATCAAATCAAGGAATTATCTAAAGCAGTAGTTTAAAATAGCAATGATTTGCAGCGACATGACCGAAGCCATTGAAACTGTCACACCCTGATCAGTTTCACCTGTCCTCGTTATTGTCTCCACCCCCTCCAGGTGTCACTTATTTTCCCCAGTGTATTTCCCTGTGTTTTCTGTCACTCTGTGCCAGTTTGTCTTGTATGTTCCAAGTCAACCAGTGTTAATTCCCGCACTCCTAACTTTGCTATTCTCTTTTTTCTAGTCCTCCCAGTTTTGACCTTTGCCTGTTCTGGACTCTGTACCGGCCTGCCTGACCATTCTGCCTGCCTTGACCACAGGCCTTTCTGCCACTCTGTACCTCCTAGACTCTGATCTGGTTCTGACCTTTGCCTGTTCTGGACGCTGTACCGGCCTGCCTGATCATTCTGCCTGCCTTGACCACAGGCCTGTCTGTCACTCTGTACCTCCTGGACTCTGGTCTGGTTCTGACCTTTGCCTGTTCTGGACTCTGTACCGGCCTGCCTGACCATTCTGCCTGCCTTGACCACAGGCCTTTCTGCCACTCTGTACCTCCTGGACTCTGATCTGGTTCTGACCTTTGCCTGTTCTGGACTCTGTACCGGCCTGCCTGACCATTCTGCCTGCCTGACCACAGGCCTTTCTGCCACTCTGTACCTCCTGGACTCTGATCTGGTTTTGACCTTTTGCCTGTCCACGACCATTCTCTTGCCTACCCCTTTGGATTAATAAACATTGTAAGACTCCACACATCTGCATCTGGGTCTCGTCTTGTGTCATGATAGAAACACTCAAGATAAGCTCCCAAAATCGTCTTCGAGTGATTGACACATGCAAAAACAAACACAATATTCTCCTTAACATGTTTGTATCAATAAATGACTGTATAATGCTAAACCTTTGTTTTATTAAATAATGTATCTAAAGCATTAGCCTAAAATTAGGCAGGATTTGTCGAACACAACTTTTAAGGCACGTAGCGTGTTGCCGTTTGAGTGTTTTACAGAGTGGGTTGTCGTCAGTCAAACTATTCAAAAGTGAAACCAAAACTAACCTCAACGTTAAGGCATTATTTCGGAGAATTTGGTTAAGTTTAGGCATTTGGGTTCAATTTAGGTAACGAGTGCCTAGCACTAAGGTTGAACCCGCGATGTTTAGAGATGTAGCTTGCGGTTTTATCCCATACCCAATACCCATTCCCACCACAGTAGCTCAGCGTTTCCCAAACTCAGTACAAGGGACCCCAAGGGGTGCACATAGTTTTTTGCCCTCGCACTATACAGCCCATTTAAATATTCAACTCATAATCAAGCTTTTATTATTTGAATCAGCTGTGTAGTGCTAGGGCAAAAACCAAAACGTGCACCTCTTGTGATATCGAGTTTGGGAAATGCTGTCCTACTGGACCCTACTGGATGACAACAGGCACTCGTGTTGCCTCTAGCGGGACGGTTGGCAATTGCCTATGGAGATAAAATGCCAAGCCATCCCACAACTTCACCAGTCTTATAACGTCTGGACAGTGGTAAACTACTGCAGTGAAATGACTGAAGGCTTTGAAACACTGAAGATAAGCACACAAAGTCCTTGCAGTGATTGACACACACACAGGCAAACACACAGACGTGCAAATGCACACACACATACACTCTTGCCTGTTCTCCTTGGCCGTGTGTGTGTTCGAGGGGTAACTCTGTTATGCATGAATTGGAGAGCAATGTGCACCTGAAGGCACACGTCAACACAGAGTCCCAAGAGCAGTCATCAGCCAAGGGCCTGAGTCACAACCAGCTGTTCTCACACAAACACACACACACAGGCAAATATATTCTCATTATGGTAAGTCTACCTACTGTCTAGGTCAAATATGCTGTTTTTAAAATAATTAAAATGTTTACTACAGATGTCGCCCTTCACTCATGAGCCTCGTGAGTGAAGATTCACCACTAGTCTGTTCAAAAAGGACTACATTTTTGAGATGACAATGCCAACCAGCGGGCGAACATATCTTGAAAGATTTTGGTTGCAAGCAGGACACCGACATCATCTTTTCAGGGAGTGGTAATGAGGTGACTATTAATGGTTGCAATTGAGATCAACTATGCGGGTCAATTCATATCGATGGTTCATTGAAACATCAACTGGCGATAACAAGTTTTTACTGCTGAAGAGGTACAAGATGTGTTAAATGAAATAGTAGGATCAGTTAGGGTCAAAGTAGTGGAATGGAGTTGTGGTTTTTAATTTTCATAAAAAACTGGTACAGTGCATTCGGAAAGAATTCAGACCCCTTGACCTTTTCCACATTTTGTTATCTTGCAGCTTTATTCTAAAATGGATTAAATACAAACAAAATACCACATAATGACAAAGCAAAAACAGGTTTTTAGACATTTTAGCAAATGTATTGAAAATAAAAAACAGAAATACCTTACTTAAATGAGTATTTTTTTCATTTTTACTAGGCAAGTCAGTTAAGAACAAATTCTTATTTTCAATGACGGCCTAGGAACAGTGGGTCCCCCTGTTCAGGGGCAGAACGACAGATTTGTACCTTGTCAGCTCAGGGATTTGAACTTGCAACCTTTCGGTTACTAGTCCAACGCTCTAACCACTAGGCTACCCTGCCGCCCTTCAGACCCTTTGCTATGAGACTCGAAATTGAGCTCAGGCGCATCCTGTTCCCATTGATTTTTCTTGATATGTTTCTACAACTTGATTGAACTCCACCACAATTAACAGTGCATGTCAGAGCAAAAACCAAGCCATGAGGTTGAAGGAATTGTCCGTAGAGCTCCGAGACAGGTTTGTGTCGAGGTATAGATCTGGGGAAGGGTACCAAAAAAGGTCTGCAGCATTGAAGGTCCCAAAGAACACAGTGAAATGAAAGAAGTTTGGAACCACCAAAACTCTTCCTAGAGCTGGTCGCCCGGCCAAACTGAGCAATCGGGGGAGAAGGGCCTAGGCCTGCACCTAAAGAGTCTCAGACCATGAGAAACATTATTATCTGGTCTGATGAAACCAAGATTGAACTCTTTGGCCTGAATGCCAAGCGTCACGTCTGGAGAAAACCTGGCACCATCCCTATGGTGAAGCATGCTGGTGGCAGTATCATGCTGTGGGTATGTTTTTCAGTGGCAGGGACTGGGAGACTAGTCAGGATCGAGGGAAAGATGAATGGAGCAAAGTACAGAGAGATTCTTGATGAAAACCTGCTCCAGAGCGCTCAGGAGAAAGGACAGGGATGAAAGTTCACCTTCCGACAAGACAACGACCCCAAGCACACAGCCAAGACAATGCAGGAGTGGCTTCGGGACAAGTATCTGAATGTACTTGACTGGCCCACCCAGAGCCCGGACTGTTGTAGAGGTCCTGGATGGCAGGCAGCTTAGCCCCAGTGATGTACTGGGCAGTACGCACTACCCTCTGTGGTGCCTCACGGTCAGAGGCTGAGCAATTGCCATACCAGGCAGTGATGCTCTTGATGGTGCAGCTGTAGGACCTTTTGAGGATACTTTTAGTTTCCTGAGGGAGAATAGGCTTCGTCGTGCCCTCTTCACAACTGTCTTGGTGTGTTTGGACCATTCTAGTTTGTTGTTGATGTGGACACCAAGGAACTTGAAGCTCTCAACCTGCTCCACTACAGCCCCATCGATGAGAATGTGGGCGTGCTCAGTACTCCTTTTCCTGTAGTCCACAATAATCTCCTTAGTCTTGGTTACGTTGAGGGATAGGTTGTTATTCTGGCACCACCCCGCCAGGTCACTGACTTCCTCCCTATAGGCTGTCTAGTTGTTGTCGGAGATCAGGCCTACCACTGTTGTGTCATCTGCAAACTTAATGATGGTGTTGGAGTCATGCCTGTCCATCCAGTCGTGGGTGAACAGGAAGTACAGGAGCGAACTGAGCACGCACCCCTGGGGAGCTCCAGGGTTGAGGATCAGCGTGGCAGATGTGTTGCTACCTACCCTCACCACCTGGGGGCGGCCCGTCAGGAATTCCAGGATCCAGTTGCAGTGTTTAGTCACAGGATCCTTAGCTTAGTGATGAGCTTTGAGGGTACCATGGTGTTGAACGCTGAGATGTAGTCAATGAATAGCATTCTCACATAAGTGTTCCTTTTGTCCAGGTGGGAAAGGGCAGTGTGGAGTGCAATTGAGATTTCATCATCTGTGGATCTGTTTGGGTGGTGGGGGTCTAGGGTTTCTGGGATAATGGTGTTGATGTGAGCCATTACCAACCTTTCAACAAGATTCTCTGGTCTGATGAAACCAAGATTGAATTCTTTGGCCTGAATGACAAGCGTCACATCCGGAGGAAACCTGGCACCATCCCGACACTGAAGCATTGTGGTGGCAGTATCATGCTGTGGGGATGTTTTTCCAGCGGCAGGGACTGCGAGACTAGTCAGGATCAAGTGAAAAATGAACGGAGCATAACCTATTTGGGAGGGGGCAGCATTTTCACGTTCGGTTGAAATCGTGCCCAGAGTAAACCTCCTGCTACTCAGGTCTAGAAGCTAATATATGCATATTAGTAGTAGTATTGGATAGAAAACACTCCAGGGTTTCTAAAACTGTTTGAATGATGTCTGTGAGTATAACAGATCTCATATGGCAGGCAAAAACCTGAGAAAAATCCAACCAGGAAGTGGGAAATCTTAGGTTTGTAGTTTTTCAACTCATTGCCTATCGAATATACAGTGTCTACGGAGTCATATTTCACTTCCTAAGGATTCCAGTAGATGTCAATAGTCTTTAGAACGTTGTTTGATGCTTCTACAGTGAAGTGAGGGTGAATGAGAGCTGATTGAGTCAGGGGTCTGCCATAGTGATAGTGGTATGAGCTGATCACACGCGCACAAGTGAGAACGACCTGCGTTCCATTGCAATTCTAAAGACAAAGGAATTCATTATTGAAGATTTATGTTAAAACATCCTAAAGTTTGATTCTATACTTTGTTTGACATGTTTATAGTCCCTGCCGCTGAAAAACATCCCCACAGCATGATACTGCAACCATCATGCTTCAGCGTAGGGATGGTGCCAGGTTTCCTCCAGACATGATGCTTGGCATTCAGGTCAAAGAATTCAATCTTGGTTTCTTCTTTCTCATGGTCTGAAAGTCCTTTAGGTGCCTTTTGACCTTTTACTGAGGAGTGGCTTCCGTCTGGCCAATCTACCATAAAGGCCGATTTGTTGGAGTGCTGCAGAGATGGTTGTCCTTTTGGAAGTTTCTCCCATCTCCACAAAGGAACTCTGGAGCTCTGTCAGTGGCAATCGGGTTCTTGGTCACCTCCCTGACCAAGGCCCTTCTCACCCGATTGCTCAGTTTGGCCAGGAAACCAGCTCTAGGAAGAATTTTGTTGGTTCCAAACTTCTTCCATTTATGAATGATGGAGGACACTGTGATTTTGGGGAGCTTCAATGCTGCAGACATTTTTTGGTACCCTTCCCCAGATCTGTGCCTCGACTTAATCCTGTCTGGGAGCTCTACAGACAATTTCTTCGACCTCATCGCTTGGTTTCTCCTCTGACTTGCACTGTCAACTGTGGGACCTTATATAGACAGGTGTGTGCCTTTCCCTATCATGTCCAATCAATTGAATTTACCACTGGTGGACTCCAATCAAGTTGTTGAAACATCTCAATGATGATCAATGGAAACAGGATGCATCTGAGCTCAATTTCGGGTCTCATAGCAAAGGGTCTGAATACTTGTGTAACTAATGTATTTCTGTTTTCGCAGTTGTCATTACGGGGGTATTGGGTGTAGATTGATGAGGAATTCATTTTACTTGGTCTATTTAAAAATAAGGCTGTAACATAACAAAATGTGGAAAAGGTCAAGGGGTCTGAATACTTTCCGAATGCACTAGGCTATACATAGGCTGCAGCGTTGTGCTATAACCAGTGTAATGTGTCATGTTAACATCACTATGACTTGATGGCCCATAGTCCACCAATATATCATGCAAATGAGACACTGTTTACTTGACTGGCCACGCTGGGTATTAATTCAGTTGTTCTGGTGGTAGTAATCAGTGCTGTATACAGGCAGACAATCTGCTGAACAGGCAAGCATAGCTAACTATAGAGAGCAATAGTAATGGTTTCTTTTTGCAGGCACTAACTCCACCATGGTTCGTCGGAGAAAGCCTATGAGGAAAATGAATGGCGTTTTTGTAGGGTTTTTGGATAAACGGCGATGCAATAATTATTTTGCTGGTAATCGACCAAAATAGAGCTCACCAGCTTGTAGTCCTAAAACCCGGATATAAGTTACATTTACATTTAGTTACCTCTGGTTCATGCAGCCATCCTTATTGGAAAAATGAATGTGGAGAGAATAGGGGTTTGGAATAAATACTGAAAATAAGGTCTGTGATAATCACAGGCTTGGAAGACCTTATTCGTTTTGTTCTGCTGTCACTAGCCGGCATCACCCGGTACCCTGCACCTTAAAGACTGCTGCCCTATGTACAAAGTCATTGAACACTGGTCACTTTAATAATGTTTACATACTGTTTCACCCACTTCATATGTATATGTCTTCTATAGAACTACTGCTGTACACACCTTTTCTATTCATATCCTGTCCATACCGTCTATACATGACATCATAAACGTATTGTATATAGTTATATTCCGGATTCTGACTTGGCTTGTTCTGAGATTTCTTAATTCCTTTCTTTTTATTTTGGGGATTTGTGTGTATTATTTTGTATTGTTAAGTATTACTGATCTGTTGGAGCTAGGAGCATTTCACTACACATGTGAACACCTGCAAAATATGTATTTGTCATCAATAGAGTTTGATTATGTGTTATCACGTGATGATGCCTTCGAATCCTGTCCCAAATGGATGTAACCTAACTGGAAGAGTTAGGAGGTAGGTAGGCTGGAAGAGTTTGGAGGTAGGTAGGCAGCAGCCTTTGGATTGGTTAAATAATAACAGTAGGCTACACCGACGTTAGTTTCAATTCATACAAAGTGTCAAAGCGATTGCCCAGCACGGGATGCAAACTCTTGATGCTCAGAGCCAAAGTGTGCTGCCCAGATCACTGCACTATGGAAGTTTACAATGCTCTAGCAAGCTGTGAGAATACTTGATGATACTTGATGGTTGGTTGGCAGAGTCTTCCCCAAACTACAGCCCCCTAGGTACGGTACTGCATTGTATAGCCTACGAACAAACATCGCTTCCAGCTGCCTCCTGACAGCCATTTTAAATATTCAATATTCATTCAAATCCTCCTGCTGCAGGACTATTTTCCTCCTGTGATGAAATGGGGCATATTAAGATCTGACATCTGTGACTAGCAGGTAGCCTAGTGGTTCAAGTGTTGGGCCAGTAACCGACAGGTTGCTGGATCGAATCCCCCTGAGCAAGGTAGTTAACCCACTGCTCCCCCGGGCGCCGTGGATGTCGATTAAGGCCGCTCCCTGCACCTCTCTGATTCAGAGGGGTTGGGTTACATGCGGAAGACACATTTCAGTTGAAGGCTGACTAGGTATCCCCCTTTCCCTTATTTGTCCAGCCTCCCTCATTACTCACTCTAAGTAGAGTAAAACTAAATTTACTTTAGATTAACATTTATTGTTTTAATACAATTATTCTTACATTGCATTAGCAACGCCACCAATTAAATGCATAGACTCATGTGTATGCACCAGAACAGTACATTTCATAACAGGAATAGAGAGCATAGAAGTCTGTCCTTGTAGATGTGTACAAGCACATTCGCAATGTCAATGTGTCCCAAACCACACAGAACTCTCTCCTTTTCCCCTGTTTTGAGTAGTGGGGTCATAGCGGGCCAGTGCTTTATGGTTTGTGTATTTTGGGATCAGAGGAAAATGGCTTCCCTGAATAAATAATCAGCATTTGCGAGCCATCACCATCGGCAGCACACACAGGGAGATGAGAACTGCATCGCCCAAGATATATTACCCACAATGCTTTTCAACAAGGCAACTAATTAGAAGAAGAAAGGTCAAGTAAAAGCAGAGTGTGATTAGAGAGAGAGAAAGAGAGAGAGAGTGTGGAAAAAGAGAGCGGAAAAAATTTCACATACATAGTCGCATTTGGACCGATGCCAAAAAGGCTTTTTTCTGCCACTAGAACTGCTAGTAGCTTGTAAACGGTGGCTTCAATATTTAATGAAATGCTTATGTTGCAGCACCTGGACATATCCGCTCAGCCGCCCAACAGGGCGCTCCCAGGAGGGTCATTAACGCAGCCATTTTCAGAGAGGGCAGATCCCAGGCCTGGGTGCCAACCATGATGCCTGTCTTCTGGAATCTATGCTCACTAAAACAGCAGGGGAGGGGGATGCACTGCTGCTGGGACCAGCGCCTGAGAAGGTGTGTGTGTGAGAGAGAGGGTGAAGAGGAGAGAGTAGTAGAACACGGTGGTGTAGTGTGGGGCCAGTGTATTCCCAGTGAGTGCGGTAGGTGGGTAGTATAGCCTAGGGCTTCTCTCCTGGCATCTAAACACCACAGTGGTCCTGCAAGGGGACATTGAGCACTCGGTGAAAACAGACTGAAGTATGCTTTCCTGTCAACACAAAAACCCTTACAGTATGTGTGACGTTGCCTCGGCTGCAACCTGTCATGTAAACTGTACAAACACTAACACACACGCACACACGTAAACACACCCTTTTGGGATCAGCAATGAAACATGGGAGATCATAGAGACGCTTGCACTCATGAGTCCTTCACACACAGACTCAGACACACACACACACACATGCCCTTTTCCCTAGGATGGACTGGCTGGGGCTGCTTTCATGCATTCTTCTACCTCCCAGCCGCCTGACTGTCCGGCACTGCTCTGGCGCACACACACACACACACACACACACACACACACACACACACACACACACACACACACACACACACACACACACACACACACACACACACACACACACACACACACACACACACACACACACACACACACACACACTCACACACTCACACACACACACACATATCCCTGGGTAAGTGAAGTCCCATCCTAATGGAGTTTAATTACTCACACCACATCCATCACAGCTCCAGTAGGAGCCCACAGTATTTTATCACCACTTTTAGGGGTTATTAGTACAAATACACTGTCACACTGCATTACCAGAGGAGCGCTTTAGGTGCCATCTCTCCTGAACATTCATTAAAATCTCTATCAATATCTATCAGCGCCCGCTCTCCCTTCACACTCTCTCTCGCTCCCATTACAGAAGGCCGGGCAACTCTTCCCCATCGCCCCGGCCGGCTGCCGACACTCTGCATACCTCGAAAAGTTTTCACTTCATCTATCGCCCCTCTCTTCCTCTGTTCCGCCCATCGCCGGGCAATTGATGGAGGCTGGCAAGGACACCGGTGGCAGGGGCTTTAAGAGACCGCGTCCTGAGAAACATGGATCAGATGACTACTTTTAGGGGAAGCAGAGCACATTATTCATTCTGCACCATTACCAACTGGACAAAGGTGAGGGGATTAAGAAAGACTAAGCTTTTGCAAAGTTTCGGAAGAAAGGGACCGTTTGCAGTTCTGGAGAATGATCTAAGTTGGGCATCCATCACATAGTATCAGACACCAATTCACAGTACATTACAGTATCAGAACTGACATTCTGACAGAGTCTAATGGATCATTATGGTTAAGGCCTTTGGACAATGTTGGCCGTGTAGCTACTGCCCATATCTGAATGAATGGTTGTACCCTAATAGCATTCATCAGATAGACAGAGAAGTTAAAAAAGCCTGACACCTCTAAGTGGCAGCTGTTGTGTTCGGGTGGTGGGTTGATGCCTCTAAATGTTATTTCCAGGTAAATGCACACAGCTTGGGGCCCTAAGTGGAACCATTAGCATCCTTACATGTCTGTTTAGGTATAGGACACAAACACCTGGTGCTGTTACCATGTGGATGTTCCCTTATCATCTCCCTATAGGAAATAGTATCCCCCTTCCAGCTCCTATTCTCTGTTCATGTCTGAGCCACTCTCAACTCTCTGGGTCATCAGCTTGAGTGAGTTCCCTCACGTCAGAGACAAGAAAACTAAGACTCCAACTTGTCTTAAAGTTCACCCCCCCCCCCCCCCGGTTCAGTCCCCCTCTGACCAGGTGCCTGTTTACTCAACTTTAATTATTTTGTATTTTTTTCCGGCCACGAAATAAAAATCTATAAGCGGATTCCCCAAGCTCTCATTATCCTGTTGAACATATTTTATAGTGAAATGAAAACGGCAGTGTAAAGAACGCTGGAATTTGAACCCTGCTGCTCGGGCGAAGCTAAGGTCAGGGAAATTAATTTTACTGACTGTTGAGGAGGGAAGACGAAGGCAAAAATAAAAAGAAAGAGGGATCGAGAGAGAAATATTGCAAACTCAATCAAAATCATGTAACTTGAACCTATTTTTTTCAACTGCGAGTACAGTGTTTCACCTTATTGTATTTCATATAATTCAAATACTCATCACTACACTAAATTTACTTTATTTAATTTGCCGTTCATACATTATTGAGATCTAAATCTATACACTGAGTGTACAAAACATTAGGAACATCTTTCTAATTGAGTTGCATCCCCTTTTGCCATCAGAACAGCCTCAATTCGTTGGGGCATGGACTCTACAAGGTGTCAAAAGCCTTCAACAGGGATGCTGGCACATGTCGACTCCAATGCTTCCCACAGTTGTGTCAAGTTGGCAGGCAGTGGATCTCTACTCCGAATTGCACGTTCCATCTCATCCCACACATGCTCAATTGGATTGTGATCTGGTGACTGGGCAGGACACTGCAGTAAGCTGAATTCACTGTCATGTTTGTGGAACCATTCCTGGACAATCCTGGCCTTATGCTGAAAAAGAATCAATTCTCAGATGGATACACTGCTGCCATGAAGGGATGCACCTGATTGGCCAGTGATGTTCAAATATCCTGTGGCATTCAAACGTTCCACCATTTTAATCAAGGGGCCCAATGTGTGCCATGAAAAACACGCCCAGCACCATCACCACCAGCCTGCGATGTTGACACGCAGCATGATGGATGCATATACTCATTTGGTTTTCTCCATACTCTAGTCGTCCCATCAGCGTGAAACAGCAGGAACCGGGATTCATCAGACCAGGCAATGTTTTTCCAATTCTCCAGTGTCCAGTGTTTTCGTTCCTTGGCCCGCAGCCTTGGAACTCTGTAAGGTCATCAGCTGCCACACCCCATTCATGTCAAAGTACGACGAGTTGCGCATTCCTTTATGTGTCTTTGGGCACCAATGTTGTACTGGACTGTCAGTTGACCAACTGTAGCCCGTCTGTTGCTCTGCACAATTCGTGTCAGCCTCCTTCGTCCCCTTTTGTCAATTACCCATTTTTGACCACTGGCCTGCCGTTGGGTGGTGGAACATTATTGATACACATGGGAAACTGTTGAGTGTGAAAAACCCAGCAGCATTGTAGTTCTTGACACACTCAAACCGGTGCGCCTGGCACCTACCACCATACTCAGTTCAAAGGCACTTAAAAATGTTGTCTTGCCCATTGACCCTATGAATTGCACACATACACAACCCATGTCTCAATTGTCTCAAGGCTTAAAAATCCTTCTTTAACGTGTCTCCTCCCCTTCATCTACACTGATTGAAGTGGATTGTGACATCAATAAGAAATCATAGCTTTCACCTGGATTTACCTGGTCAGTCTACACACATTGCTACACTTGCTATCCAAAATAGTTTAAATAAGTCTACACATTTCTGGTAGAAATAGCACAAATGTTGTGCTGTGCTAGTGTGTGTGTGTGTATCAGTGTGTGTGTGCGTGTGTTTACACATCTCCTCAGGTAGTGTCAAGCAGTTGGACTGCTTCTAAGCTGAGGATTCTGGATGTGAAAAAGACATGCGATGAGAGGAAGAGGAGGAGAGAGGAAGAGGAGAGAAAACCTCTGGCGGCCTGCCACTCATCTGGGCACCTTCCTAAGCAGGGCAGAAAATAAAACACGCTGGGAAAGAATTAAATAAAAGAGAGGAAGAAAAATGATTTCTTATAAATAGCAGGGCTCGCCAGAAGGCAGAGGAAATGAGAGCAGCGAGCTCTGGAAAGGAGCTTGAGCTTGACACGGGGCTTAAAATTGAGAGGGGGCGGAAAGAGGGACCTACTGTGCGAAAATGTCTCCAACCAAAGCGCAGATTAGTGTTCCAGCCTTCTCCACTGCCAAGATCCGCCAGAACAACTAATCACCTTCCAAATGTTTTCTCTTCTTCTCCTTCCCTTCTTTCTCCCCTTCTCTTTAAAGTATCATTTCCCCCTCACCGTCTGTATGTCGAAAATGAAGCATAGGATGTTCTGCCAGGGCCGGTCAGACACATCAGACTATCTGGGTGCAGTGAGGTGCTGCTGCTGCTGTGTGTGTTAGTCACTGACTATGTCTGTCTGTCTGTCTGTCTGTCTGTCTGTCTGTCTGTCTGTCTGTCTGTCTGTCTGTCTGTCTGTCTGTCTGTCTGTCTGTCTGTCTGTCTGTCTGTCTGTCTGTCTGTCTGTCTGTCTGTCTGTCTGTCTGTCTGTCTGTCTGTCTGTCTGTCTGTCTGTCTGTCTGTCTGTCTGTCTGTCTGTCTGTCTGTCTGTCTGTCTGTCTGTCTGTCTGTCTGTCTGTCTGTCTGTCTGTCTGTCTGTCTGTCTGTCTGTCTGTCTGTCTGTCTGTCTGTCTGTCTGTCTGTCTGTCTGTCTGTGTGTATGCTTTGTTAGAAAGCAACGGGACTGCAACTACAAAAGAATCTATATAGAGGTGTAGCAGATAAATTATCTCCCTCTGTCCCTTCATCCCTCATTTTATGATGACCTTTCATTCTCTTTCCTTCCATTTTGCCATCCATCTCCCTCTATCCCTTTCTCACGATCTATTCCTCCTGAAAGGATTGCGGCGGCGACGAGAGATCCTGCAGAAACCACATAAACAAGTCAACGTGATCACATAAAGATCATTGGGTGGATCAGGAAGACAGGAGCGATTAAGCCTTCGTTCTCCCGGGTCGTGGAAGAGCGTTCCGGAATGCTGCGAGTAAAAGAGCCACTTCATAAACAGATGCCTGGCGTATGATTTGACTGGGGGAGTGTGAATACATTTCAGCTATAAATACTCCCATCTCTGTATAGGTGTGAGCATACGTAATTAGACACTGCAACAGAAAACCTACTTGTGTTCTTCTCTGTCTGCATATTTTGTCCACAAATAATGTACTACAAAGGCAGATCGTGCCTGTATATTCATTTACAAAATAACAGTTTGCTGATAAGACTGAGGCATGTGATAATCAATTAGCTAAATGTTAGACAAAAAAAAAACAAGCTGCTTTTTGGGCGTTTGGTGTTTGAGAAGACACAAAATGTCTACTTCAGCAAAACTCTCTCGCCTCTGAATATGAATTCCACATTAGCCCAGATAAGACCAAAGACAAAAGAGGGAAACAGGAGATATATTTGTAATGAGTTAGTTTCGAGGGTTGTTCGGCAGTACAAGGGGTTTGTTTTACAGAATGGAAACAGGGTGTCTAAATGCACCTGCTATTGCTGTTTCTAAACAGACATTGGTGAAAATGAGCTTGCCACATAAATTTGTCAGAAATCTATTGACAGTCAGAAAAAATGTAAATAAAAATGTTATGACATTGAAGCCGAAAACAGTAAATGGATAGACTTGGAAATCCTGTGTGCAATCTATTGTTGTGTGCAATCTATTGTTGTGTGCAATCTATTTTTTCAATACAGTAGAGTAAATTGTTACATATCACTTGAGCACAGCTTGACAAGAGAGATGAATGTTTTTAGTTCCACCTTGATGATCCTGGAGAGCATGCATTGACCGACAAATGAAATGATCCCTGCATACTTGCAAATGTCTCACAAATATGCAAGTAATTTACTGTTAAATTCCATAACAGGAAAGTTTAATTGTACAGCATGTACAACTTAATTGAATTGTTCTACAATTACTGTACTGTAATGAATTTACAGTGGTACCAGTATTAGTTTTTGTCTGGGCTAATACAGCAGTTATCTATCTATTAGTTTGTAATTAGGAGCACTACCTATTAACAGTATTAGTAATACTACTGAGTAGATATATTATAACTTACTCCTTCCCACTTATACCTTTAATAGTAATAATATGAAGAAAAATAAGAAAATAATACTGAACATGTAGTCTGATGTTTTCTCTAGTCGGGACATCCCTGTGGTTTTTAAAATGCCATACCACTACTGTACAATATCTCATTCTCTCTCGAACTACGTCCCCTTGCCAGGGCACCTTGCCCTCTGCTGGCCAGATATTGAACTACCACTGACCCTGCCACTGTATTTCCAGCAGGCTGTCCCTGACAGGGAACAAAGGCAGAACACTGTGCCAAAGAGGGCTATCATTCTCCACTCAGGGACATGGGTTGAGGGAGGACAGGAGTGCAGGGTAAGGGGCTTCGTGGTACAGAGGGTAGCAGTGGAGCTGAAGATGGTGGTCTCTTCAGCAGAATGGACTGGGGATACTACTTGACTGGGACAACTATGGGGGCGTGTTGATGTACACCCATAAAACTACTGTAAAAGCATGCAATAGCAATCAAAACGCAACTGTACGAATCAAAGATCACTTCAACTGGACAGCTTTAATCTGAATGTGGGGTGTTTTATAAATGCATCATTTTTAGAGATGACTTGGAGATTTCTCAAATGTTCCATTAACAAAGCTTCCATTAACAACAATGGTAAAGATAATGATACAAATCTTAAATATAAATATAATTAAAAGATAACTCAAACTCAGACTAGAATAGTAATAAAAGTAAAGTAATATAAGTGGGTTTGTTTAACATCCAGACGTCCTTGGCTGAGGCCCAGCCAGGCAGCTGAGACGTTTCGGGAGGAAGAGACTGGCACATTTAATTTTCCCCTTGTTTTGATTTGGCTTCCACGCCAAGGCAAGGTCTTTCATAATGGCACCTTGACTGTGAAGAACTTCATCCCAAGCCTCGCTGTCTTTACCATGTGACAAGGTGCTGCTTTGTAGCCAGGAGAGTGGAAGGCGCTTTGAACTGCAGACTGACAGCGCGAGGGAAGCCGTTCCAAGCGTAAATGTAAATTATTGTTACTTACGCGTTTAACCCGACACATACAATCTCATTCAGGACCCAGAACAGGAATTCTGACATCATGTTGCCCTCTTTTGGTCGGCATGTGCAACTGCAACTCTCTCCTCACTGCAACATGCTCCTTATCTCAACATTCAAGATTAAACTAGATGCCCAGAAACAAATATTAAGTAAGTGACAAATATTGCTGAAAATGTAAATTGTACAAAAAAGTTAAACTTTCAATTCTTCAAGAATCTGATAATACAACAACAAATGATATCATTTTGGTTCAACTGAAAAGGGACCATTAACACAGACAATGAGAAGCTTTCACAGACAATGAGAAGCAGTCATACCAGCCACAGGAACGAAATAATGAATGTATTAACCTTGCTGTGGAAACACCTGCTAATATTTCCACATGTCTATTTATCTCCTTGTGCTTGAGGACAGACTAGGTGTTAATGGACTGACAAGCAGCAATGACCCCATCCGGTAAACAATACACTACACAGTCAGACCAGCCTAATTCTGGTCTGAGATCAGCAACAATTCACCAGCAGCAGTCACATTAGGAGACGGTTACCTAGGTGATCAAAGAAATCTCAGTCATCTAAGCTACGGCACTACAGAGACCGCATGCCCTCTTTCAGCAGCAATGCCAGCCTCACCAGGAACCGTTTCAAAGAAATACACCACTTTAGATAACAAACACTGTAGAAATTCCCAATTTCCTCCAGCTCTCTCTCTCTTTCTCTCTCTCCACTTTCCTACTCCCTCCCACCCGCTCTCCACACCACTTTCCCAACTCACCTCTCTCTCTCCTTTCCTCCAGCAGATCCCTCCGTCCAGGGCTCAGCTTCACTCCTTCACTCACTCTCCAGCTCCTCTACATCTTCTGCAAAGAGAAAACATAAACTCAGACTTTAAGTCTCCCTGTATCCTTTCACACTGTCTTTACACCTGTCTGTTTGCCGTCCCTGTTTCCTTCCTTGTCTTCCCCCAGAGAGGAGAAGGTGGGCAGTTTGTTTGGTCATCTCACCCAACTGCAGATCTAAATAAACATGCTCTTCAAATTCCATTACATGTCAGATAGTCTGCTGCAGTGGAAGGATTATAAATGTGATTTAACCTGTTAAGGCACAATAGTGAGAAAGAGGAAAGAAGACAAATCTTGTTTGGTGACAAGGTTTCCTTGTTGAGTATTCCAGTGCCTCTGAAATGCTAAGATAATTTTCTGGCTGGTGCAATTCAACATACTAACACTGAATCGAAGTGAGTGGCAGAGATTGCCAATAGACAAATTTGCAATTCATTTAGTCCAGGTGCATCATAAGCTGAATCAATAAGCCTCTCTCAGCATATCATTATTGGCAGAAGTATTATAATGACTTATGTTATAACATTTTTCTTAATATGAGGGTAATATGATATGTAATTCAACCCCTATTGAAGAGAGGGAAAATAAGATCATCATAAATGCATCTTTTTTAAAAAATCAATTCCAAGTGGATATTCCGATATCGCCCCACCACTGCCCTGTGGTTTTCTCATGCATATCAACCAATCATTTTCTGCATTCATCTGGAAAAATATATAAATATATCAACATATTTCACAGTGCCCCTGTCCAAGGAAAACAATATGGATTTGTATTTCTTTGCAAACAATTTTAATAAAAAGCTATTGATCAGCGATCGAGTGGCTAGCCCGTGGGCTGGGTACACAGACCCCAGTGAGTCTGGATCATTATGTCCTCAACTGCTGGGCTCATTCACACAGATTTGGTCAATAATGGTCTGGCACGCTTCAGGCTCCATTACCGCAAAGACTCCACACTATTCTCAGCTCTGACTGAGGGCCCTGTTCATTTAAAACTGCCAGAGTATGACTTCCTAGGTAGCACAGAAATAAACATTGCTTTTATGCAACAAGAGAGCATGTTCTGATTGTTGAGTTTCATTTTGTTTCAATGATAATATGATTTACAATGAAACATACCTGGCATTATGAATGCATTTCTTACATTGGATTAATGGGATTCACTGTTTAGCATTTTTTTGACTGAACAGGGCCCTTGTCTCAGGCCCCAAAAAATGAGTTAAAGAGGTGACTACATAGAGCCACAACTTTTCACTAGTCTCTCCGGTCTATGGAAATACCTCAGCATACCACAGAGACAAAAGCCAATCAATCCACAAAACAGACACACAAGGTAAACTGAATGTACATCCCTATTCTGAAAGAATGGCCTCCGATTTAATATATCCTAGACTGTGAACGCTATTGGATGGTGTGCACACACACAAACACCAACCCGCGCGCACACACACACACAGAGTCAGACAAACACACACAGACGTTTGAGTACGTATCAAAGCCCTGGCGCACCGAGACAGTTTTAATTATCAGGTACCGTCCTTATGCTATGATTTGAATTTTTAGCAAAATGTGGTAATGATATTCCAAAAGCCTGCTGGCAATTCCAGCTCTTTCTCTCTCGCCTTTTATTTTCTTTCCATGAAAATGTGAATACTTCAGTTTATAGGCTTATTTAACGGCAAGTCACTATGTTAAATCTTTATTCTAGTGAACATATCTTTCGCTGGAGAAATGGCAATAAAGGTTTGGAGGGGGATCAATTCAGAATGTATTAGTCTGCACTACAGAGGCCGCCTTTAATAATAAAAGAATTGATCCATTAAAGTGAACCTTAGTCTGTGCCAAAATAGGCGAGGTTAGTCCACTCTTCACTCTTTACTCGTGCCTATAAGGCCTATGTGGAGAATCGCTATATTTTACCGAGAGACAGAATTAATGACAGCTTATTGGAAATGAAGAACACTCGTTACTTCACTGAAATATACGATAGTCCGTATCTTTCCATGGATAACTTTAAGTTGATGTTTAAGAAAGAGAAAAACAAAGGGATAGCATGCAGAACTAACTTAACAATAAATGAATGTTCTGTTTTAAGTACATCTAAAAAGACATCTCTCACCAGTGCAGCTATTTACAAGACATTAGGAAAATGAAGTTGGAAATAACATATTTGATTGATGTGTTAGCCGACACTGTATAGTTCATATTTATAGAATGGCTTTGTGATGATTTTGCTATATAGTATTTAAAAAGACAAAATAACACTTCCAAGCTTCTTTCCTTAGTCAGTAGTGCTACTGAAGATAAGTGGATACATACTATAACACTACTGTATCACTGGGCATGGCAAACCTACCGTAGCCTACTGGTTAGATGACTGTAATCAACAGTATGGGGTGAAGGATACATCACAATAACACTCCACAGTGTGTATAACAAGCACACTTCCCTAATCAAGTGGACTTTCTACATCCACACCCTGCGTTTTCTCACCTTATCACATGGGAAACTCTTGATTATTAAATTGTCTTGATATGATTAGATATTACACTGAACAAAAATATAAATGCAACAATTTAAAGATTTTGAGTTACAGTTCATATAAGGAAATCAGTCAATTGAAATTAATTCATTAGGCCCTGATCTACAGATTTGACACAATTGGGAATACAGATATGCATCTGTTGGACACAGAAACGTAAAAGAAAAGAGTTGGGGCATGGATCAGAAAACCAGTCAGTATCTGGTGTGACCACCATTTACATAATGCAGTGACACATTTCCTTCGCATAGAGTTGATCAGGCTGTTGATTGTGGCCTGTAGAATGTTGCCCAGCTCCTCTTTAATGGCTGTGGAAGTTGCTGGATATTGGCGGGAATTGGAACAGGCTGTCATACAAGGCAATCCAGAGCATCCCAAACATGCTCAATGGGTGGCATGTCTGGTGAGTATGAGGGACATTTTCAGTTTCCAGGAATTGTGTACAGATCCTTGCGAGATGGGGACGTGTCTTATCGTGCTGAAACATGAGGTGATGGTGGCGGATGAATGGCACAACAATGGGCCTCAGGATCTCGCCACAGTATCTCTGTGCATTTAAATGCCATTGATAAAAAGCAATTATGTTCATTGTTCGTAGCTTATTCCTGCCAATACCATAACCCCATTATCATCATGGGGCACTCCGTTCACAATTTTGACATCAGCAAACTGCTTGTCCACATGTCTCCATGCACACTGTCTGTCATCTACCCAATACAGTTGAAACCAGGATTCATCCATGAAGAGCACACTTCTCCAGCGTATCAGTGGCCATCGAAGGTGAGCATTTGCCCACTGAATTCGGTTACCACACCAAACTGCAGTCAGGTCAAGACCCTGGTGAGGACGACAAGCACGCAGAGGAGCTTCCCTGAGACGGTTTTTGACAGTTTGAGAAGAAATTCTTTGGTTGTGCAAACTCACAGTTTCATCAGCTGTCTGGGTAGCTGGTCTCAGACGATCCCGCAGGTGAAGAAGTCCGATGTGGAGGTCCTGGGCTAGCGAGGTTGCATGTAGTCTGCGGTTGTGAGGCTGGTTAGACGTACTGCCATATTCTCTAAAATTACATTGGAGGCTGCTTATGGTAGAAAAATTAACATTAAACTCTCTGCCAACAGCTCTGGTGGACATTCCTGTAGTCAGCAAGTCAATTGCAGGCTTCCTCAAAACCTGAAACATCTATGGCATTGTTTTGTGTGACAAAAAAAACTGCAAAGAGTGGCCTTTTATTATCCCCAGCACAAGGTGTACCTGTGTAATGATCATGCCGTTTAATTTTCTGTATATTCCACATCTGTCAGGTGGATGGACTATCTTGGCAAAGGAGAAATTCTCACTAACAGGGATGTAAACAGAGAAATAAGCTTATTTTCTCTTAAATGTTTTTGTAATTGTACCCCCTTTTCTCCCCAATTTCGATCTTGTCTCATCGCTGCAACTCCCCAATGGGCTCGGGAGAGGCAAAGGTTGAGTCATGCTTCTTCCAAAACATGATCCGCCAAGCTTCACTTCATAACACCTTGACACCCGCTCGCTTATCCCTGAAGTCGTTTAGCCCCCCACAAGTGCCTTAGACCACTGCGCCACTCAGGAGGCCAGAAATAAGCTTTTTGAAATGCTTTCATGAAGGGCAGGCTTGAATTGTGAGGATGACCACACAATTTATTTTCATAATAAGACAGTTCTATTGGTTTTCTACACAAAGTTGCAAAGGAAATGTTGATCTATTTAATAAACACAAGAGACCAGCAAAATGGATTTTAAAAAGTGTTGTGGTATATCAGCAACAGTGTTATCTAGTAGTCAAAACCTGGTACTTTCACACTACTTTATGGTAAATAATGAAAGCAACATCAATGACAAATTTATCTGAACAAGGGGAAAAAAACATCACCATATTAACAGGGAATACATGACAAAGAATGAAGAAGCAATACTCCAAGCCACAGCTTCATACTACTTGTCAAACATAGAGAACTAATACTGTTCACTGGTTGTTGGGGTGGGATTGGCATGGGATATGAGAGGTACGTGGGTGGCTTTTGAATAAGTTTTTGATTCCTCAAGTCTTACGCATTGGTAGGAAAAAGTTTGTTGGGCACTATATTCATTGAATATTATCTGAATCCTATAAATTAAAATGGCCAATTTGGGTGCAATCAATTTCTCTGAGATAAAATAAAACAATTTTAACAAAATAATGTTTCAGGAACTCTAATTTTGCCTGTCTCTAACTACAGAAACAATTTCAGAACAATCTGAGATGCTGGGTGTTGATATATCCTCCTTTATTGTGCTTTCTGAGGTGGAAAGACCCCCCTACTGTTATTTAGGTAGGTTCCCTGCTGCAACTCAACACTGGTGATATCGATCTGTTCCTAAGCCTCCGCCAGGCTCCTAGGGATAACCCCCTCCCAGACAGACAGACCTCCCTAGCCCACAAGACATTCAGGGAGTAAAGTCAATTATACACAACCTGCTTGGTCTCCCCGTGGGGGAAAGGAACCCACACTTTCTAATCCGATCAATTCATGTCAGACAGCTGGCTGGATTCAGCCCTATCTCTGAGCCCTGTAATCCAGGCTAAGACTCACTCTGCGCCGCTCCAACTCAGATCACCACACATCCGTGATACAGCAAATTAGAGTAAACACACCCACACTAACAGATATATATATATATGTGCATAGTCAAACAAACACACAAACAAAACCATAAATCTACTCAGTTTCTAAACTTCATGGTGAATGCCACGATACAGGCTAGAACAAACAACAGAAAAAGCATGAAACCACATAAAAAGTATTTATACTTATTTATCAAGAAGCTTGCCAGGTAAGAACTTAAACAGCAGTTTTAAAAACAGCCATGTCATTTGATGTCAGATAATCAGAGCTCATATTATAGTCTTTGGCAGCCCTCCTTCCTGCAGCACATTACATCTGACTCTTTGGCTCAGAGTTGGGTCCTGAGAGCAGTTTAGTGCTACTCAACACATTTCTCAGACTGTTGCCCAGTCCTGTCAGTGCTCACAGTGAATCAAGAGGTTTGAAGATGAAGATGGAGCTGCAGTGTATAGCAGCCGTCTTAAAAGCTCCTGAACAATTTTGCTATTTTTCGTGGGGTTTTAAAGCTGATCTAATAAAAATGTGTACATAATGCGTCTGCCATCATTTCCTATGCCTGAAAACAGCTTCTGGACATCAGAACAGTGATCATGAACCTCAATTTGGATGAACATGTCTACCTCAACAAGTTGGCAGCTCTGGAGATTCTGCTTAATACAGACCAGACCCTATTCCCTGGGACTCTAAAGAGGAAGAGAGATTTTAAAAAAGAGGCAGGCGAGGCGGCATCCTGACGAGACTATGTCGACAAACAAACAGACCGCCATTGGATTCTGTTCTGTTGGCGAACGTGCAGAGTCACTGGAGAACAAACTGGATGAGCTCTGTTCAAGACTGTCCTATCAACCAACCTGAAAAACTGTGATATTCGAGAACATGAATATACATCTCGCTGGTTTTTCTACGCATTGTCAACACCAGACAGCAGCCTTGGGTAAGACGAAGGGAGAATGGGTGTGTCCCTTTGTTAACAGCAGCTGGTGCGCAATCTTTATTGTTAACGAAGTCTCAAGTTTTTGCTCGACTGAGTTGAAATACCAGTCATGATAAGCTGCAGACCATACTATTTGGCAAGATAGTTTTCTGTCTATTTACCACCACAAACCGATGCTGGCTCTAAGACCGCACTCAATGAGATATAACCAAACAAGAAAATGCACATTCAGGTGCAGCGTTTCTCGTGGCCGATGATTTTAATGCAGGAAAACTGTTTTACCTTTATTTTACCAGCATGTGACCTGTGCAACAAGGCAACAACATTTTAGATCACCTTTACTCCACCCACAGAAACACATACAAGGCCCTCCCTCACCCTCCTGTTGGCAAATCAGACCATAACTTTATCCTCCTGCTTCCTACTTCCTGCAAGCAAAAACTCAAAACAGGAAGTACCAGTGGAACACTCAATACAGAAATAGTCTGATTAAGCAGATGCTAAACTGCAGGATGGTTTTGCTAGCACAGACTCGAAAAAAATCTGGGATCGTCACCAAAGTGACCGTACGTACATACACCAACCAAAGGCCATGGATTACAGGCAACACCCTCACTGAGCTGAAGTCTAGAGCTGCTGCTTTCAAGAAGAGGGACACTAATATGAATGCTTATAAGAAATCCCACTACGACCTCTGATGAGCCATCAAACAGGCAAAACGTCAATACCAGGACTAAGACTAAGATTGAATCCTACTATGCCAGCTCTGACACTCGGCAGATGAAGCAGGGCTTGCAAACTATTACGCATCGCAAAGGAAAACCCAGCTGTAAGTTGCCCACCGACGCAAGCCTACGAGAGGAGAGAAATGTTTTTTTTCACATTTTGTTACGTTATAGCTTTATTCTAAAATTGATTACATATTTTTTTTATTCATCAATCTACACACAATACCCCATAACGACAAAGCGAAAACAGGTTGTTCAACAGTTTTGCTAATTTATGCTAAATAAAAACAGAATAACAATATTTACGTTTGTATTCAGAATCTTTTCTATGAGACTCGAAATTTAGCTCAGGTGCATCCTGTTTCCATTGATCATCATTGAGATGTTTCCACAACTTGATTGGAGTCCACCTGTGGTAAATTCAATTGATTGGACATGATAGGGAAAGGCACACACCTGTCTACATAAGGTCCCACAGTTGACAGTGCATATCAGAGCAAAAAACAAGCCTTGAGGTTGAAGGAATTGTCTGTAGAGCTCTGAGACAGGATTGTCTAAAGGCAATCTGGGAAAGAGTACATAGAAATGTTTGCAGTATTAAAGGTCCCCACGAGTACAGTGGCCTCTGTCATTCTTAAATGGAAGAAGTTTGGAACCACCAAGACTCTTCCTAGAGCTGGCCGCCCAACCAAGGGCCTTGGTCTGGGAGGTGACCAAGAACCCCATGGTCACTGACAGAGCTCCAGAGTTCCTCTGTGGAGATGGGAGAAACTTCCAGAAGTACCACCATGTCTGCAGTACTCCAGCAATCAGGCCTTTATGGTAGAGTGGCCAGACGGAAGCCACTCCTTAGTAAAAGGCACATGACAGCACGATTGGAATTTGCCAAAAGGCACTTAAAGGACTCTCAGACCATTAGAAACATGATTCTCTGGTCTGATGAAACCAAGATTGAAGACTTTGGCCTGAATGCCAAACATCACATCTGGAGAAAACCTAGCGCCATCCCTTCGATGAAGCATGGTGGTGGCAGCATCATGCTGTGGGGATGTTTTTCAGAGGCAGGGGCTGGGAGATAGTCAGGATCGAGGGAAAGATGAACAGAGAAAAGTACAGAGAAATCCTTCATGAAAACCTGCTCTAGAGCACTCAGACTGGGGAAAAGGTTCATCTTTCAACCAGACAATAACCCTAAGCACACAGCCAAGACAACGCAGGAGTGGCTTTGGGACAAGTATCTGAATGTCCTTGAGTGGTGCAGCCAGAGCCCGGACTTGAACCCGATCAAACATCTCTAGAGAGACCTGAAAATAGCTGTGCAGTGACGCTCCCCATCCAACCTGACAGAGCTTGAGCATATCTGCAGAGAGGAATGGGATAAACTCCCCAATTACAGGTGTGCCAAGCTTGTAGCATCATAGCCAAAAAAAGAATTGAGGCTGTAATCATTGTCAAAGGTGCTTCAGCAAAGTACTGAGTAAAGGGTCTGAGTACTTATATAACTGTGATATTTCCGTTTTTATTTAATACAAAAATATATATAAATATTTGTAATGATGGGGTATTGTGTGTAGAGTGATGAGGGTAAACAACAATTGAATCAATTTTAGAATACGGCTGTAATGTAACAACGTGGAAAAAGTCAAAGGGTCTGAATACCTTCCGAATACACTGTTTATGCAGCGCTTGAATTGTGCAGAGTGCCATACCGGCATTTCAAATGTTTGGGTAATTGCGTACCAGCTCCTCTATAAAACAAAGTAGCCTATCATCGTCCCAAATTCACGCATAAGGCAAAAAAAGGTTCATCAATGCAGAATGAAGGCGGGATCTGCATTGAATAGCAATGGTGAGTGGGCATTCGTTTCCTGATTCCGCTTTGTTCAAATGTATTTGCCGCTACTCTGTAAATCTGCGCGTGACAGCAGGCTGTTCGAGATTGTGCAGATTGAAAATACACCAACCTGAATGCGCCGTTCCAAATGGTCAAATTAGGGTTTGTAAGATCATGAAAAGTAATGTAATTCATGAAGCCATGCTTTTAAATATGACCAATCACTTATAAATATACATATCAACCATTATCGGAAAGACCCTTCTTTGTATGTTGCATGCCAGTAGGCCATTGCCCGAGGAGAGAGCGCGCGACAAATCGGCAGCATGTATAAAATAATGACTGACTAACTAGATAGCCAATTCAAAACATACCATTTAGCAGTTATCTCGCTAGTTAACTGTAGCTAACTAAGCATTCATATCGTCGTCGCCTTTCCGCCGCCACTAAATCTTGCCTAAATAAATCTGCACCGTTGGAAAACTGGGATTCCCGTCTATTAAACAGTAGCAATGTATTTGTTGCAACGTTAAAAATATAACTTGCTGTGCATGGATGTCCCCTGAAACATGTTTATTTGCAGTGCAGACACGGGAGGCGGATAGTACAGTTCTCAGGTGGTTTATTAGAAACACAGGGCAGGCAAAGAGCAGATTGAGAGCAGACAGAGAGAGGTTTGTGATCAGGTCAGAGTGAGGCAGGTCCAGGCCAGCAGGCAGAGAGAGGTTTGTGATCAGGTCAGAGTCAGGCAGGGCCAGCAGGCAGGCTCTGGGTCAGGGCAGAGGTTTGTGATCAGAGTCAGGCAGGTCCAGGCCAGCAGGCAGGCTCGGGTCAGGGCAGGCAGGGAGAGATTTGTGATCAGGTCAGAGTCAGGCAGGTCCAGGCCAGCAGACAGGCTCTGGGTCAGGGCAGGCAGAGAGAGGTTTGTGATCAGGTCAGAGTCAGGCAGGTCCAAGCCAGCAGGCAGGCTCGGGTCAGGGCAGGCAGATGTACATAATCAGGTCAGGGTCACGCAGGTACAGGAGGCAGACTATTATAATAGTCATTGTTTTTGAACCCTTCAACATTTAATAATCAGAGGTCTCTATAGCATAATGTAATTTGTGAATTTCTGTTAACATAGTCTAATGGACCGACTTGGAAAAAGACAGCTCCAGCACCTCTTTCATCCCAATTCAAGCACTGCCACCAGGGGCGGCAGGGTCCCTAGTGGTTAGTGCGTTGTACTAGTAACCGGAAGGTTGCAAGTTCAAACCCCCGAGCTGACAAGGTACAAATCTGTCGTTCTGCCCCTGAACAGGCAGTTAACCCACTGTTCCTAGGCCGTCATTGAAAATAAGAATTTGTTCTTAACTGACTTGCCTGGTTAAATAAAGGTAAAATAAAAATATGTATATAGCCACCTCAACTACCTCGTACCCCTGCACATCGATTCGGTACTGGTACTCCCTGTATATAGCCATGTTACATTTTACTCTGCATTGTTATTTGTTACTCACTGTATATTTATTCCTGGTGTCACTATTTCTATTTGCAATTTTATTTTTTTGCCTTTAACTCTGCATTGTTGAAAAAGGACCCGTAATTAAGCATTTCATTGTTAGTCTTTACCTGTTTTTTTTTTACAAAGAATGTGGGAAATAACATTTGATTTTGATTCTATTTGTTTTTTAAACAAGTGCTGTGTTTTTGTCTGTCTTGTTTGTCTATGTGAGTCTATTTAATGGGCCTAAATAAGACATCCGGACCGGGGCCAGACTCTGGCACGCTGGGCTGGCCTGGTCAGTAGTGAGGCTGGGTCTGATTCCCTTCATTACTTCAAACCTTCATAGTGCACTGCCTAAACAGGAACTAATCTGGTGTGGGACCACTCACATCCACATCTTTTTTTTAAAGGTAAGGTACAAAAACACTTGATAGGTAACTCTTCATAGTCTTTGTTTTGTCTTTAATTATGTCTATCATATATTCGCTCTTGAAAATAACAGGTGCACACTGCAAATATTTTGTAACTCTGACTATGATGTAAATTTAAAAAATGTCTAGCGTGCATGTCTGAAGAGCCATTCGAGCAGAACAGATCTTGGCTCAAATAATATGATAAAGACCTGGGTAATGGGCAGGGGGTTCCCATAATATAATATATACCTTCAATTATTTCTAAACAGCTGACATAGAATGGCAACACACATTTTATATGTGAGACAAACGTGTAAATTAAGTATAAATCTGTGGTAAGTGGTAACATAAAATATAGGTCATATCAGCAATCCCACCAGCATTCAAAAGATAGCTCAAATAGTGTAAAATAAACACAACCTACACCTTTATCAATAAAAACTATATTTACCGGTATGTCATTATTATTTTACTATTTAGTCTTTATGTCCATTTCAACTCTTGCACAGCAATATGTCCTATATATTGTCATTTCAGATGAATGCAGAACACAGAGAGAGCGAGAGAAGTGCGTTGGACCAGACACCCCTGCTCATATCTTGTCTCAAAGGGATCTGTACGAACGAGCGAGAGAGAGAGGGAGAGCGAGGCAGAGAGGGGAAAAGAGAGGGAGGAGGAGGAAAAAACACTGGGTGCAGGACCCACACGCTGTAGTTCCAGCCAATTGCATTTCAGAGAAGTGACCATGGCTAGCGATAAACAAAGCACAATAGATCATTTCTCTCAGAGCTGGAGCCCAGCGCTGGAGGCTGCGGAAGGAAGGACAGAGAGAGGGAAAGAGAGAGGGAGCACAATCTATGCACCGGCTTGGGCTATTCTCCAACACTCAATTCTTTAAGCCTTTTTTCTTTTTGAATGCTATTAAGCCAGCCGTGTTGCATGACTGCTGCACTTTGCACATGAAGAGAGACTGAGAGAGAAGGAGAATATCACTCACCCGTTTCACTGAGACAGGAGCCGTGCAGCCATTTGAGCGCGATGTCAAAACACACAAGCCCAGATAGTCCTCCACACAGATGTGTAAACAGCACCAGTAAGGTCTCTCTTTGTTTGTTTTTTTTTCCCGGGCTGGGTAGGTCTCTCCGTTTGCTGCTGCCTCCCGGGTTTTACAGCTTTGAAGCAGGTGGATGACAAAACATCAATCTCTCCAGGCACATTGTGGAGCATGCACGGTTGACACACTCCTCTCACAGACCCATATATAATCACAAACTGCAATAAAGTCATCCTGGCTGGAGGGATAAATATTTGCTTAAAGGGAGCTAAGCCTCAAACCTGCATATAGGAGCACAACAATACGGTGGTGTTTGTAGTAATCATGGTTTGATTGGATTTGAATAGGAATTGTAATGACATATTTGGCATTCGGGAGAGGGGATACATGCCACATGTTGTGACAATGCGTATGTAAATTGAAACAGAGACAGATGTCTTATTGGATTTCATAATATATGGAATCTGAATGATACTGGCAGAAAAATTACATGACAGTGTGATTGTTTTGTTGTCTTATGGTCAAGGTAATCTAGACTAAAAATAGATGTAATGTCAATACCTACCTCAAAGGAGAACACATTATCTGAGGTTGGCAATGTCACCTGTAGAATAGAATAGAACATAATAAACTGAGAATCCTTTCACAAAACTATAAGCAATCATTTTATTTCTTAACCTATCCCAGTCCCTTACATATTGTCTTTATAATGAATAAAAAAGGAATACCCACTGTAAATATAACCACACATTTTGCTTAGCCTACATTTCAACACATTGACTAGGCCTATGCCTTCCAGAGACCCTTTTAGCTACTGCTTTGGTACATTTTTCGACCATTAAATTCCAATCTTTATACTGTACATCAAAAGGTGTCCATTACCTGTGGGCTATTCATATAAAAGGACCAGCTAATATAGGGTTATGTCTAGTCAGCAACATTCATGAACCATTCAATATTTTTGTAAACAGGCTACAACAATAATTTACATGGAGAATGGCAATTGATAATGTGTAATAACTTATAATAACCATTTTTCTTAATCAATTAACTTTTCAGTGAAAGTTGCATAAATACTTAAAATAATAGTAGCTTACCCGAAACACTGCTTAGTTGGCACTGGCTAATAAAGTTTTGTCATTCAAAGCAAAGCCTGAGTGACGTATGTTACACTTTTTTATTGTTTGTTTTTTTGCGGGAAAAACAGTTAGATGGCTAGCTACTCAACCAAAAATAACGTATCGGTTTGTGTACAAAGGCAATACTTGTATTTCTGAAATACCTTTTCTCAAACGCATTCTTAGTTAATGTTCAAGTGGCACGAACGTGAGTACTGTATGCAGCTGAAAACTTGAGATGTTTACGTGCTAGCATGGTCAGCTAACCATGTTGTTATTTTAGCCCAGCACTACACAGCTGACTTCGAACTGTCAAGAATGGAGAGTTTACTTGTCAAAGAGAGTCCGCTGTTGTTACCACTCAACAAGGAGAAAACTGTCTATGATGGATTTATCACGGTTCAGGTGGGACAAACATGGTTTCTGAGCTAGGTAACTGTTTCTTGCGCTACAATCAAGTCAAGATAATGTTGTATTTTAGATATAATTTGTAACGTTGTTAGCTCTGCAGTCGCGCGCATGCATCGATTCTTGGACAGTCAGCTGTTTATTTAGAAGTTGCCAGAAGAATATTTATGGTTTGAACAAGATCTGATGACCTACTTTATCTACTATTGTTGCTATTTTATTTTAGGAGAGAGACTTCAGAATAAGAATACTGCTTCCACCAGATCATCAACTTAAACTGGCTAAGTAACGTTACAAGTCCCCTGTATTCTATGTGTGTGTGTCAGAGTCCGAGAAAGACAGACACAAGAAAAGTGTCTGTCAATTCCTCTCTCTGTTCATCTTTCTTGCTTTCTCTACACGCACACAGACAGACTTATGCAGAGGATTGGTGGCCTCAAACTTAATGATACATGATGCTTGCCCTCTTTTATACCCCAAATGAATTATATTTCACTCTAGTCCCCTGGATCAAATGGAATCAATGATTCACTAAATATCATTCTGCTTTGCAGGCTTCAATGCTGCTGGCAGTTGAAACAGCTATTGTGTGGATATGGACACATAGTAAAACAGGTAAGAAAAAAACAAAGCTAACCACACCAACACTTTAATAACTCTAATCAATTGAGAGGCCAACTCATTTCAGGTGAAGATGTTTTTAAGGATAGGTAGACTGGACTGCTTAGTGAACTGTATGTTCACTTATGCATTCCATCACTTGCTGTGTTTCATTCGCTTGTTGAAAAAAATATTTTCCACTGCATAATTAACATTGCATTGGAAATGTCCCTATTTGTTATGTGGTCACCTCTGGGTTATTGGGATTAGATTTATATTTCACCCCAGGCTGTAAAGTTCATTATTTTCACAGGCTTTAAGCTATCATTAATTATTAAACCTAGTGGCAGGCTCCATTAATCAAAACTGTGGCCTTGATTTGAACAGCTACTAAGTTGGTTTGAAAGAAGACACTATAGTAACACTTAATTTTCCAGCTGATCAGAGATCTCTCGTTGTTTTGTCTTTTCGCAGAGATTACATCACTCTCCTGATCTAGTCAGCTTTGTTCTGGAGCTGAAGACTGTCCTGGTAAGAGCATCTGTTTTTACCTTTCAGATTGATATTGACATATTCCTTGATGTCATAATACATACAGTAAAATAATACAGCACTGAAATGCTGGTGATTGAATGTAAACAGGAAGTGTTCTGTTCCAGGAAGTGGCCCTCAAGTGCAGGCCAGAGTGTCGCTCCATCCCCCCTCCACAGTACTACTCTCAACTCATCATTGAGATGGAGGACCTGGGATGGGATAAGTATGTACTGGAGCAAGTAGGGATAGGGCCAGGAGCTTTACCATGTGACCTGACCAGGAAAAACTTGTCACTAGTCATAGAATATAACTATGACCTGCATTATTTCCTTTTGAGTTCTATTATACCAGCCAGTGACTAACTATTACCCTATAGCGGCCATACCATCAGCCTGAACCATAAAATAAAGGCTTAGAACAATATTATACTGCATTAATAACTGACTAATAACGACATCCTTATTTTTTTGTTGTTGAGTTATAGTTAAAGCCATATCCCATTTAATAACACTGCCTAGCTATATGTCAGCCAGGGCCAATACCGTCTTCTCTTTGTGACTGGTGATGCATCTCAGCTACCATTTAGCTCGGCTACTCATTTTCCACTTTCCCTATTAATGACTACAGCTGCAATTATGACATTAGCAAATGCAAATTGGTCTAATTGAAGACCCTACTCTTAGGTTTAATGGGGGGGATGTTGAAGTTATGTGGAAATGAGGTGAACGTCATTTCAATACTGTATTACCTTTAGAGGCATTACGCAGCAGGCCTCAATGCACTCGAGATTCGTTTAACGTCTTAATTGGCAGTGGCATTAATAGCCAGGGTTTTCACTCGTTCACTCATTTTGTCTGCTGATGGGTGCAGGCAAGAGAGGCTTGCGTTGAGCCTGGTCATTTGAATGGGCTTGAGACTGCCTTGAGAAGTCATGAGTTAGTGAATGGGAATATGGAGTCAAGTATCTCCACTCCAGCCCCCTCTATGCCCAAAACACATGCTTTAAAGTGTTTGGCATCATTAAATAGACACAACTTTATTCCATATTCACAACTCTTTGAGGCATATACGTTTTTTTCTTCTCTGCTTGGAGTAAGAGGTGTGTGAATGTGTTTTTGCCTTGACCTTTTGTGTATTTCTCTTCAATCTGCCTTTAGGTTTCCCAAAGACCGTATACCACGTGTCAATCTCATTCCACGGAGGGCAGTGTCTGCAGGTTTTCGCTCCTCCCTTGTACTTGATTGATGAATTAAGGTCACTAATTAGTAAACAACTCCCGTCACCTGATGGTCTAGATCTTAATTGACAGGGGGGACGCGGACACAAGGCCCTCCATGGATTGACTTTGACACCCCTGCGGTATACATTGCCTTTACCCCTAATGGCCATACATCCATTTGGCTTTAATTCTAATCAATATAGGTGTCACATCTTCCTAACTTGGAGGAGTCTACTAGGCATCATTGAATATATATATTTTTTGCGTGTTTATAAATTTATTAAAAATTATCTTATGTAAATAAGTATTCAGACCCTTTGCTATGAGACCTGAAATCGAGCTCTGGTGCATCCTGTTTCCATTGATCATCCTTGAGATGTTTCTACGACTTTATTGTTGAGTCCACCTGTGGGAAATTCAATTGATTGGACATGATTTGGAAAGGCACACCCCTGTCTATTTAAGGTCCCACAGTTGACAGAGCAAAAACGAAGCATTGAAGTCGAAGGAATTGTCCGTAGAGCTCCTAGACAGGATTGTGTCGAAGCACAGATATGGGGAAGGGTACCAAAAAATGTCCGCAGCATTGAAGGTCCCCAAGAACACAGTGGCCTCCATAAATATTAAATGGAAGAAGTTTGGAACCACCAACATTCTTCCTAGAGCTGGCCGCTCAGCCAAACTGAGCACAACAGGGGCACAACAAAACCTATTCCCCCAGCACCACCGAGAGCATCCTGACGGGTTGCATCACTGCCTGGTATGGCAACTGCTCAGCCTCCAACTTCAAGGCACTACAGAGGGCAGTGCGTACAGGGGGGCAGTACATCACTGGGGCCACGCTTCCTGCTACCCGGGAGCTCTATACCAGGCGGTGTCCGAGGAAGGCCTTAAAAATTATCAAAGACTCTAGCCACCCTAGTCATAGACTGTTCCCTCTGCTACCGCACAGTAAGCTGTACCAGAGCGCCAAGTCAAGGTCCAAGAGGCTTCTAAACATCTTCTACCCCCAAGCCATAAGACTCCTGAACATCTAATCAAATGGCTACCCAGACTATTTGCATTGCCCCCCTCTTCTACGCTGCTGCTACTCTGTTATTATCAATGCATAGTCACTTTAATAACTACCTACATGTACATTACCTCAATACCGGTGCCCTCCCACATTGACTCTGTACCAGTACCCCCTGTATATAGCCCCGCTATTGTTATTTTTTCTGCTGCTCTTTAATTATTTGTTATCCTTATCTCTTACTTTTTTTGTATTTTCTTGAATCTCCATTGTTGGTTAAAGGCTTGTATGTAAGTAAGCATTTCACATATTGTTTTCGGCGCATGTGACAAATTTGATTTAAATTGAGCCAGACAAACCTTGAGAGGATCTGCAGAGAAGAATGGGAGAAACTCCCCAGATAGAGGTGTGCTAAGCTTGTAGCGTCATACCTAAGAAGACTTGATGATGTAATCGCTGCCAAAGGTGCTTCGACAAAGTACTGAGTAAAGGGTCTGAATACTTATGTAAATATCATATTTCCATTTTTCTAAAAACCTGCTTTTGTCATTATGGTGTATTATATGTATATTAATGAGGGGGGGGGGGACTATTTAACTATTTTAGAATAAGGCTGTAACATAACCAAATTTGGAAAAAGTCAAGGGGTCTGAATACTTTCCGAAGGCACTGTAATAGTGAATGGAATTTTACATGACTGTCTGGCTTTCTACACAGATCTCATACTTTTCATACTGATATCTGGAGTACCACAGTTCTCATCATTACTTTAAGAAATGACTTTTTCACCACTGTGTACAGCTCCATCCAGATACTGCTCACTCAAACACACGTGTGTCATCTGTTCCTGTTTTCTAAGCAGCTCCGTTCCTGTAGTTCCAATTGCACTGCTATCATCAGTCTTCACAGTGGGGCATCACACTGTCACGCTGTGTCCATCGCGCCAAGTGCCAGCCAGCCCCTGCTATTGTGGGGCAGGAGGCCGCGTGTGAATGCAGAGTAGAGGATATGGGACTGTGATTCAAGAATGGAGCTGTGATACTGATATGCAGAAATGTTTTTGCTAGATTGTCACTGCAATGAAATGGGAAGGGGGGAAAGAGGGAGATGAATTGAGTGCGTGAAACATTTTCTGTGTGTTACTAGATTAAAGGAGTGAGGTGCTGTGTTGGGTCACGGTGTGTGTGTTCGAGCATATTTCCACTCATTTCTGTGGTTTTGTCACTTTTACGATCATCCTAGTCGGGTCCATCAGAAACGCTGCCCTGCTCCATGCCTTCAGAAGTTGCACACTGACCACCACACCACATAAATCTCCAGCAGAAATATGGCCATGTCAGCCACAGCAGAGTT
The DNA here is from genome assembly GCF_021184085.1 of Oncorhynchus gorbuscha. Taxonomy (NCBI): domain Eukaryota; kingdom Metazoa; phylum Chordata; class Actinopteri; order Salmoniformes; family Salmonidae; genus Oncorhynchus; species Oncorhynchus gorbuscha. The sequence continues at coordinate 148,873 of NW_025745889.1, read as the reverse complement.
CCATTACTGCACTGGAAATCTAGGAGGAAGTTACTCCCCAGAGTCTAGAAACTGATCTAGGGTCAGTTTGACATTTCCTCTGCTAAAGGTTAAGGTTAGGATTAGGGAAATGTAAGCTGGTCCTAGAGCTGTACCTACAGGGATTTCTATCTGTTTAGACATCTTACTGCCTCTCAGAGGGTGTGATTAATGGGCTACGATGGGAGCAACCTGCTTTCCCTCTACTAAACACCTCTGAGTCTGTCTGTGTGTGAGAACGCATCACCTCTTTATGCAGTATGTGTCTGACCAGACTGACCAATGTCTGTGTGTTCCCAGGCTGGTGTCCATTGACACGGAGTTCCGCACACTGAGACTGAGGGCTGAGGACTCCTCAGGGCGACAGCACGTCGTCACCGTCAAACTGAAGCCCAAAGTAAGGGAACACACACACTATGCAAGCTAATATGTTCACACATGTACACTTACAGCTAAGCTAACTAAAGCCTGAAGTGAGAACACACACATTGTAACAGTCAATGAAAAACCCCAAGTCATACTCTTACACAGTACGTTCAAATATCCATCTTGTGTTAAAAAGACAGTACTTCTCTGAGCAGTCCCATATCTAGGACAAACATAGTTTGCTGAAGTCTGCGTGAGAGGTTCCAACACCCTGTGAGATGGGAGCGTAGAGATATCCACTTTAGATTCACAGTTGCATGATACAACCCTCCAGAAGCAGAGGAGGGAGATAAGAGCATGTGGGCATAACTAGTAGAAATACATATGGTTGGTCCTCTTAAAAGGTATAACATCTAGATCAGTTTTAGCACAGACCGTGCCTGCATCTTGGTTAGCGATAGCCAGCATACCACTCTTTCCATGCATGCCTGCCTGCCCCCTCCCTCTGAGTATAGCAGGGTGGCAGTGCTGGGTTCGGGAGTAGTGAGCAGGGTGGCCGCATGGCAGGTTGGTGGTAGCTGGCCCAGATGATATCCAGAGGAGGTGGTTGGTTTCACCCTGTGCCCACCTGCCTGCCCCCGTCGCTGTGTAAAAATAGCCTGGATTCCCCCTGTGGCCCAGCTGCCTCGCCCGCCCTTCTCCCCTACCCAGATCACCCCACATAGGCACAGTCAGAGGGTGGAAGGTAGGCGTTGGCATGCAGAGATAGGGGGGGAGAAAGTGATGTGGAAAGAAGGAGAGGAATCATAAACAAGAGATGTAAGGAAAGGGTGTGGGTTAACTTCCTGAAAAACACATTTACCAGTAGGCTATAGCCTGTTTAGTGTACATACAGTATTGGTAACAGTCAAGTACCCAGGGACATTGATATGCATGTTTGCCAACTCTAGGGTGTTAAGGCAAGTTTCCCTCCTATTCACAGCACCCTGTAGAGGCCCCATGGTGCTCCGCAGACCTACCTGTTCCACTGGCCATGACTTGGACACCACAGGTACTGTACACACAAACACATCACACTGTTTCAGTCCAACTGTCTCACACTCGTACATGGGAGTGGAAATTGCCAGGGACCAATATTATCACGATACTTAGGTGCCGATTCTATATGTATTGTGATTCGATACTGGGATTTTATTGCGATTTGAAATTCCAAACATATTGCTCACTATGTCTGCTGCAGAGAGACAAGAGAGCGATGAGAAAACAAATGTTGATCAGTCATGGAATGAAAGTGCTGAAAACATGTTGGCTCACTATTTAAAAAGATGGATAACAAGCTATAGGATGAAAAATACCAGAGATTTAGCGCAAGTACAGCCGACTAGCGCTAGCTAACGCAACCTAACAACAAAGAAATTGTCAAAAATAGTATTGCGATATGTAACTATATACATTTTTGATTTTATTTTTCTTTACTACTTATACACACTAACACACTTTTTCAGTTGCAATTCAAACACTTGCTGTCTGTCTCAGTACAACCTTTAAAGGATAGCCTTTTAACTCCTATTTTATTCTGTTACAGTCAGTAATATTGAGCCCTAGACACTGACAGCTGTTCTCTTGCTATGTGCTGGGTGTGTCCCTCTACACGTGTGTGTGTGTGTGTGTGTGTGTGTGTGTGTGTGTGTGTGTGTGTGTGTGTGTGTGTGTGTGTGTGTGTGTGTGTGTGTGTGTGTGTGTGTGTGTGTGTGTGTGTGTGTGTGTGTGTGTGGTACATGGCAGCCGTACAGAGAAGACGAGCTAAGTACAGCGCTGCCGTATGGAGCCTGTCTGCCTGCTGGGCAGCTGATGGATCTCTCCTGTGCTGTGAGAGGAGTGTGTGTGTTGTGGGGGAAGGGCTTGTCTGTCGGCTGTCCTGACATGTTCATTTGAATGAGTAATTATTGCCTGCTCTGTTGCAGGGCCAAGATGTGCCACACTGTGTTTGTGTGAGAGAATGAGAGGGACAGAGAGACACTGTAGTTTGTGTGAACATTAGAGAGGAAAAACAAGACAATGCGTCATATACACTCAGTGGCCAGTTTATCAAGTACACGTTCCCATTGAAAATGGTTCACTCCTACAAGACAGTGAGTCTCGTGGCTGTGGTTTGTTATATAAAGCAGGCAGACAGGCATCGAGGCATTCAGTTACTTTTCGATTGAACGTAAGAATGGGCAAAACGAGTGACCTCAGCGACTGTGCGTGGTATGATCGTCGGTGCCAGGCGCGCCAGTTCCAGTATCTCAGAAACAGTCGGCCTCCTGGGCTTTTTATTCATGATAGTGTCTAAGGTTTACAGAGAATGGTGCTACACACTAAAAAACATCCAGTCAGCGGCATTCGTGTGGGCTGAAACCGCTATTTGATGAGAGGTCGAAGGAGAATGGGAAGAATTGTGCAAGCCAACAAGCGGGCCACAAAAGGGCAAGTAACGGTGCAGTACAACAGTGATGTGCAGAACGGCATCTAGGAATGCACAACTCGTCGTTCCTTGTCACCGATGGGCTATTGTAGCAGACGACCACACCGGGCTCCACTCCTCTCAGGTAAAAACAAGAAGTGGCTTCACCAACACTGGACAATTGAGAATTGGAAAAACATTGCCTGGTCAGACAAATCCTGGTTCCTGTTGCGTCATGCTGATGGCAGTCAGGATTTGGCGTAAGCAACATGACACCATGGCCCCCTCCTGCCTATTGTCAACGGTACAGGCTGGTGGCAGTGGTGTAACGTTGTGGGGAAAGTTTTCTTGGCACACGTTAGGTCCCTTGATACAAATTGAGTAACGTTTTCCAACCCAAAGAATTCAGGCTGTTCTGGGGGCAAAGGTGGGGTCTGACCTGGCACAAGATGGGTGTACCTAATAAACTGGCAAATGAGTATGTTCATACAGTAATAATCAAATCAAATTTTATTTGTCACATACACATGGTTAGCAGATGTTAATGCGAGTGTAGCGAAATGTTTGTGCTTCTAGTTCCGACAATGCAGTAATAACCAACAAGTAATCTAACTAACAATTCCAAAACTACTGTCTTATACACAGTGTAAGGGGATAAAGAATATGTACATAAAGATATATGAATGAGTGATGGTACAGAGCAGCATAGGCAAGATACAGTAGATGGTATCGAGTACAGTATATACATATGAGATGAGTATGTAAACAAAGTGGCATAGTTAAAGTGGCTAGTGATACATGTATTACATAAAGATGCAGTAGATTATATACCTGTTTTGTGTCTTTTAAAATCAGTGTGTGGTGATTGATGTACGAATCAGATTGTGGCTGGGCAGGACCATTGGTGGGCACCAGACCCACCAATGCAGGTGTGGCACAGCATGAGCAACCTCTGCCAGCAGTCTGTGTGTTTGTGAGTCCGTGCGTGTACAACTGTATGTACCGGACCTACAGTAATAGATGATTAGAATCCTGTCTGTCATCAGCCAGGAGAAGAGGGCCCAGGCAGATGCATCACAGTTCCCACAATGTCTACACAAGCCACCATTATAAAGGCTTTAGGTGTATCCATTCATACATCATTACTCCATTTGAACCACACTAGATGATTGCTTTTATTAGCAGTGTTTTAGTATGTACGGTTAGGCTCTCATTTCCTCAGGAGTTAAGCCTGTAGCGAGGATAGATCTGTTTTTACTCAGTGCTAGATGAAGAGGCCTAATTGAGGCACTCAAGGAGTACTGAGCGGATCTTAGCTTTCCACAGACACACACTCTTACATCCTGCCACTCAAATCCAGCAGGAATTCAATTACCAAGCCCCCTTTTACTGGGTCCACTGTATTTCTATGGAGCCATAACCATAATCACGCCACTGGCATTAATTGGCCAGTAATTGCGGAGTCTCTGCACCTGTGCGATGCTAAATTGTGTGCACTGTGCTGGCACAATGACCCATAATTTTTGGTTCATTTCTCTATTTTTTTCTGTAAGTTTTTTTTTCTCCCTCGTGTCGGATTTCCCGGGACAAAGCTAGTCTAAAGGGAATTTGTTTTTTCGAGCCTGTGCCTGCATTAAATGCTAAATAAAGAGTCAAATTATTTTCTAAATCATGTTTGTATATAACGTTTCATCTTCACCTCACAAATCTAGGCAAAAATATTTCCCTAACCGTTAGATAGCTTAGTTGGTGTAAATTGTGGTCATTTTAATACAAATAAACGTATTAGGTTACACGGGTCATTCTCTCCAAGGTCAGACCTTTTATAGATGCCAATTTTTCTGCAAATCCTTACCATTTAATGTACATGGGTATAATGATACAGTGCCTTCAGAAAGTATTCATATCCCTTGACCTTTTCCACATTTTGTGTTACAGCCTGAATTGAAAATAGTTTAAACTGAGATTTTTGTTACTGGCCTACACACAATATCAAAGTGGAATTTTGAATTTAGACATTTTTACAAATTAATTAAATATGAAATGTCTTGAGTCAATAAGTATTCAACCCCTTTGTTATGGCAAGCCTAAATAAGTTCAGAACTAATCATTTTAAAGACTGAGCTATAATCGCTGCCAAAGGTGATTTTTAACATGTATTGACTCAGGGGGTTGAATACTTATCTAATCAAGATATTAGTGTTTTTCGGTTTTATAAATATTTTACAAATGTTAAAATTTTTCTTCTACTTTGACATTAAGAGTATTTTGTTTCCATCATTTTTTTAAATAAAATCTATTTTAAACTCACTTTGGAACAACAAAATGTGGGGAAAGTGGTGTGAATACTTTGAAGGGACTGTATTAACTACCGGTAATTATAATTTCTCAGTTAAGATAATTCATTTCTTTATTCAAAAAGTATCCACCCACACATTTGAACCCTAGTTTAGGTTGTCATACCGGTGTTCTGTTCCCCACAGAGTTCTCTGGGTCATGTTCACACTCAGTTCCTGCTGCTTCTAGAGTCTCTGGCTGAGTTTTGGGCGGTTCTAGATGAGATCGATGAAAAGACCTGGGTTCTAGAGCCAGAGAAACCCAGCAGAGCCGACACCATGAGGAGGATTGCCATCGGTAACGCACACACTGACATGCAAACTCACCAACTAGAGACCTCTATAGGCCATAATTAACCCTCATGCACTCTGAACTAAACAACAGACCACTACTGCTACTACCTATCACTTTTATCATTGCTTCCTTTGTGTTGTGGTCAGCTATTCCTCGTCTCCAATCACTGATTAACTATGTCTGCAGCAAATAACGTGTCCATAAAAGTGGAGGTTGACACGCAACACCCAAAGATGTTGCCAGAGTGCTGCCTGCTTGGAGCTGAGCATGGTAGGTGAAAGACTATACTTATGGTTGTTCCTTTTTGTAAATGTTTTTTTAATCGATAATGTATATGAAATGTGTACCCTATATTAAATGACGGCACACTGACATGTTTCAATTTATTTTATTTTATGCATCCTCCTGTTTATCTGATCTGACTCAATTTGATAAGCACATGTAGTATTGAGGAAACCTGGCTTCCACCTACCCTTATTCTATCATATCTGTGATCACAGACAAAGGAAAGCTGTATTAAAAAGGAAAGCTGATGAATGTACTACCCAACAAAGTTTTTTACAACATAATCATGCTTTTGATTTGGTACGAGTAGGAGCGGACCAACCAAGGTCGAGTTTGTTCTATTTAAGTCCTAACAATTGTTGCCAATTGTTTCTTTAAATCCAAGGTCATGCTTGGCCAACAGTGCCACACAGAACTCATTGTTGGTTGCCTAGCAATGCTATTAAACACACACTGCTGTCGCCAAGACTGAGGCAGGCAGCGACCCTCAAATAGATGGGGTCACGCAGAAATATTGCTTTTTGCATTTAAGAATAACAAACAACAGAATGCAATGATGGCTGTACACAAAGACGAGGCTCATGGGGTGGAACGGACTAGAGCAGAGCGTTTATGTGGAAGTTATTGGAATATTTCCTCTTTGCCTGACTCTCTGTCATCAAATATGAAGAGCTGTTTGTAAGAGCCTGTGTGCTGCATCCAGGAAAACACTTGACATCACCCCAAATGAGATGTGGGGCGATGTTTTCTGAAATGCATTGAAATGCACAAAAACAACTGTTAAATCCCCCTGCAAGTGTTGTGTATCTCTAAACCTCTCTTTTTACAATGTCCATTTGGAATTCACAACTTGTGTGGGTTATTTTCCCCTGCAGTGGTAACACCTTTGAGGAACAAGCTGAATGCCAACATGCATTTATGGTAAGTTAGGTAGTCAGTCATTTGGATACAGTCTACTTTTTGGTATTATATGTTCCATACAATGTGATTCTAAATTAACAGTCTTCTATGCCATTTCAACGTGATAGCATTGGTCAACATTTCCTAGCTGGGAGAGAAAGACATATTGGTCATAATTGCAAACTTTTCTTCCCTCCGTCTCGCCCTCATTTGCATGTGTTTAATTAGTGTGTGAAGGAGCTGTTTTGTGTCTTTCAGGAACCCGGACTGCAGCATCTTGCAAAACCTCCGGGATGTTTTGGAGATAGAATTCCCATCACCTGCCACCCACGAAAAATCTGTACGTTGCATTTCCCTGTTTCAAACACCAAGCCCTCACAATTACCTCTGCCGAGGAATCGTGTGTATAGAAATATATTTTTATTTCTGGTCTTTTTTGTTTGCTGGAGGTGGGTGTGCATCCCCTTTAATTGGGTTGTTTACAGATAAGATCATTAGAATAACAAAGATGGCAGAATCCTCGGCACTATCGAGATCGCTTTAATCACACCCCCATTTATCTCTTTTTTGCCGCCGGATGGGTTGAAAGGGCGCCGTGTTTATCCACTGTCGCCACGGTGATTAATGCCTCAGCATCATTAACATTCCGAAGAGCAAAGTTTACTTTACCAGATGTTGAAATTGTACCTGCCATCCTCTTTTTAATGGATCGCTTGGAGAGAAAAAGGGCTTCTCGTTACATGAAAAGAAATATGCAAACAGAGAGAGGGAAGGGGGACACTGATAGAGAGGGGATAGACAGGAGGAGAGCTACTAAGAATGTCTCCTGTAGAGTTTCAGTGCGGAGTGTGGGATCTGTTACGCCTACCGTCTGGAGTCAGCCATTCCTGATCAGGTGTGCAACGACCCTCGCTGCGGCCAACCCTTCCACCAGGCCTGTCTGTACGAGGTAAGGGACACGCACACAACTATCCTACCCAATCAGGCATGTCTGTTTTACAAAACACTACACACTATCCAGGATAAGACATGCATGAATTTAAAATATTTTGTTATAAATTCATACAAAATGGGATGTGAATGTTTTTTTAAACCATCAAATTCATTTCAGGTGTTTGGCTTCTTTGCATTTCTCTAATCTTGCCACTACAGGCACAAGGAATTGGTCAACTACAATTTGACTAGTTCCTGTTAGTTAGACTAGTTTTAGTTTGACTAGTTCCTGTTCGGTTTCTCTCCAGTGGTTGCGTGGACTACCTTCCAGTCGCCAGAGCTTCAACATAGTGTTTGGAGAGTGTCCCTACTGCAGCAAGGTATTTCAAGCCGCCATATGGCATTAAGACTCACTTTACAGTCAATGTCCTTCATAAAAAAGTAATATAACATACCTTATATACTCTTCATATAATGTGTCATTCATAAAGTTTCAAAAAAGGTAATATAGAGCGCTGTTCATGCACAATAAGTACATTGAATATAGCAGATCACATTTAGTAGTGTGGAGGTACCATGTCCTTGGTTAGTATATTATACAGTTTATACATATTAAACAGTCACGCATATAAATCACACTGTAAGACTAGAAAATCCCGAGGTACAGTTGCAAATCAAATAACAATGCAAATCACAATAAATCCATTTTTTTTAGTAATTGATACAGCGAGCCTGTTTTGACATTTGCAAATAACAATGTAGTCCATGTTAAATTACATTTTTACTTTTGTTGTTTACAGCCCATCACAGTGAAGATGTCCACCCAGAAACCCTGAGAGCTGACTGAAGCCTGGGCATAGAGCTGTATGGTTTAATAATTAACATGAGCCTCAGCAAATCCATAATACATCTCATCTAATGTATATCGTCTCACTCACGTCATTAAACTACAGAGAACTGGAGTAAGAGTTGGGGATGATGCAAACCTAAAATAGGCATAATGAATAGGAAACAACAAAAAGAGTTGCAGGGAAACAGCACCAAGTCATCATTCAGGACTGTCAGCTAGAGTGAATAGAAAGGCCAGGGACAGGAATAAGACCACCAAGGCACTACAGTACAGTGTGACATTACAGCCACTCTTCTGTTTGGGAGAAGGCTCTGCTCTCTGGCTGTGGTCTTTGTGGCTGTATTCCTCCCACTCACCAGATTCTGGGTGCTTATTACTCTTACCCCCACACCGGTGGTCATGGTTGAAGATTTCTGAACCATCGTCTTTGTACAGATGTTTTTCCCAATGTGTCCGACTGTGGTCCTCCCACTGGTCATCATGTGTTTGACCCAATTTGCTTTTTGTAGGGGTTGTACTTTCTCTGGGTTGGAACAGTCTATGGTTGACTTGTGGTCTTGATGTCACAGCAATGCCGTCATCAGCAACTGTTTTCCTGACGCGACGTTTGGTTTGTGTTGATGTTTTCTGTTAGGGGATAATTCACACATTTGCTTGGGTTTCTTCCATTGACCTGAACTTTTGTAACAGCCGTTAATGTGAAATTACAACAAAGGCAATAAAAAAAATTATAATCACAATTTTAAAAAGTGATTTATTTTGAGTTTGAACTTGCTCTGATAAAACGTATTTCATTATCAGTTGGGCGTCAATGTAAAGTAGCTGGTCATTTTGTCCATTCTTGTAAAAACCAGTTGGACAACATTCTAGTAAAATGCTGTGAATCCTGTCAATATTGCAGGACTTAGTGCCTTGGCCTCACCGCCTGTTCTGGCTGGGGCTTGGATTTGGGTGGTCCTCTGATGTATTGAGACTGCACAGGTCTGGGTCTCTCCATCTCCTCTTCCTCACTCTCGTCATCCTCCGCATATACAGACTTTGGTTTGGACGACCCTCTAGCTCGTCCTGCTTTCTGTGGGGAAAAGATACAAGACCGGATTGAGATTTCACGTGAAGCTAGCATGCACTAGTTTATGACAACATACTCCTGGACATTTCCTGCTTGTGAATTCACTAACACCTTACCCCATGTTCTGACTGGGGGTTGGATACTGGTGGTCCCCTAATGTAGCGAGATGGTACAGGCTTGGGTCTCCGATCTTCAATCTCCATTTTTTCTTCATCACTGTCATCCTCCACATATATAGGCTTTGGTTTGGAGGCCCCTCTAGTTGCAGGTTTAGCCCTGCTCGCTTTCTGTGAGGAAAGGACACCGGAATAATTATTTCATGTAACGCAAACGAACAACTGAATTAAAACATACTTTTACTCCTGTTGTCAACACTTCAGAATAAAAGGGCATTTCTCCATGCGTGTCCACTACTGTACATTCCAATACATTTATTTTTGGGTCATATTGTACTAAAACCAGTTGCAAACAGCTCAGTAGTAAAGTTTAGTAAATCCCGTTTATAGCCAACACCTTTACGCCCTTGGGTGGTACAGGTTTGGGCCTCGCTTCATCCAACTCCATCTTCTCATCCTCTTCATCACTCTCCTCATCCACCACAACTACGGGCTTTAGTTTGGATGAGCCTCTACCTCGGCCTGCTTTCTGTGGGGAAAGGATACAGGAAGAGAGGGTGAGGGGCTTAGTAAGAGGCTAGCATGCAACTGTTTCTGATAGTCGAAACTTGCTTGATTCTCCATTGACCAGGAGAAGGCCACCTACTGTGTTGAAGACTAAGCATTGTTCACTGAATTATTCATTTGTCTTTGAATGATGAAGATAAATAATAACACGGGAGTTCATACAGGACAACGACTAACTACCTATTGGATATCATGAAATCGGGGAGGAAAAAGGAGTAAATAACAATAGAGGAGTAGGACAGACACTGAAAGCAGCCTTTCCATGACCCCTATTAATTCGACTGACATTTACACTCACTTTCCAAACCTCCAAAAATTGACTTCTATTTGATTACAGATCCAACTGCCCAGCAGTTCAGCATGGAAATTAGAGAAAATTAGAACAATTATGGCTGCTGATCCTCTGCCCCTGTAAAGTGTGTGTAAAGTGTGTGTCATCAATCGCCTCAAATTGGGCTGTTTTGGCCATCTGCGGGTCAAGTTAGTCACCATTGGAGGCTCAAGTGATTCCGGTAAATTCCAGAAAATCACCGCCTCTTGAGGGGGACGAGGTGTGCCTCCGTGGGGGTCAGGGGCAAGTTGACCCCCTTTACTACGGTCAAGATCCCCGCCAGGCATTTAGAGAAGAAAATGTGATTCACCTCTACACCGCTATGCAAAGAGCCAGAGAGATGACATATTTGGTACAGTCCAATTGAAATGCACATATTTGATGAGAAATACTTTCTGGAGTGTATGTGTGTTGTAAATAAAGACCTGGATTTGTGGCTGAGGCTGTCAGTGTGTAGATCTCCCACACTGCACTGGGGCTCCCGACAGACCCACACAGACACCGTCCTCTCCCAGAGGGTTATAAATCAGAGTATAAACAATGAACATTAAGTGAGTCTAGCCATCTGGTCTCCATTACACTCCCCTGACCTGCACTTTACCCTATCCAGCTATATTAGATACTGAACAAAAATATCAACAACATGTTGGTCCCATGTTTCATGATCTGAAATGAAATGTTCCACACACACACACACGACTTATTTCTCTCAATTGTTTACATTCCGGTTAGTGAGGCTTTCTCATTTGCCAAGACAATCCATCCTGACAGGTGTGGCATATCAAGAAGCTCATTAAAACAGCATGACACACAGAATTATGACATCCCTTCAAATTACTGGATGCAACTATTTGAGCCACACACATTGCTGACAGCTGTATAAAAATCGAGCAAAGTGGCAACGTCTAGGAACAACAATGGCTCAGCTGTGAAGTGGTAGGCCACACAAGCCAACAGAATGGGGACCACTGAGTGCTGAAGCACGTATCACGTAAGAATCGGCTGCCCTTGGTTGCAACACTCACTACAGAGTTCCAAACCACCTCTGAAAGCAACGTCAGCACAAGACCTTTTTCTCGGGAGCTTCATGAAATGGGTCTCCATGGCCAAGCATCCACACACAAGCCTGAGATCACCACGCGCAATGCCAAGTGTCGGCTAGTGGTGTAAATTGGATTCTGGAGTAGTGGAAACGCGTTCTCTGGAGTGATGAATCACGTTTCACTATCTGGCAGTCTGACGGACGAATCTGGGATTGGTAGATGCCAGGAGAACGCTACCTGCCCGAATGCAGTGGCAACTGTAAAGTTTGGTGGATGAGCAATAATAGTCTGGTGCTGTTTTTCAAGGTTTGGGCTAGGCCCCTTAGTTCCAGTGAGGAGAAATCTTAATGCTACAGCATACAATGACATTCTAGACGATTCTGTGCTCCCAACATTGTGACAACAGTTTGGAGAAGGCCCTTACCTGTTTCTGCATGGAAATGTCCCCATGCACAAAGCGAGGTCCATACAGAAAAAGTTTGTTGAGATTGGTGTGGAAGAACTTGACTGGCCTCCACAGAGCCCTGACCTCAACCCCATCAAACACCTTTAGGATGAATTGGAACGCTGACTGTGAGCCAAGCCTAATTGCCCAACATCAGTGCCCGACCTACTAATGCTCGTGGCTGAATGGAAGCAAGTCCCCGCAGAAATGTTCCTTCATCTAGTGGAAAGCTTTCCCAGAAGAGCCTATTTAGCCTACATTTGTGAGTAGATCTGGATGTGTGCGATTGATTAATAGGTGTACATTAGGGTTCCCCTATAGGCAGTTTTCTGAGCAAGGTAATCTCTCAGGTGCTCTCACCTTGCCCCTGTCTGGCCAATCAGACCCTCTGGTGGAGGAACCCCCTGACATTGCTCCTCGTGGCACAGACAGGTCCAGCCTTCCCTGGCCTCCGCTCGCTCTCAGTCCCGCCTCAGACAGCAGCTCTCTCAGCCTCTGGTAGTCCGGACGTTCCTCATACTCCAGAGCTTTGACACTGAGCAGGAAACTGGCCAACTCATCTGGGAGAGGAAGAGGGACAAAAGAGAGAATGTGCAATAGTCCCACTCCGACGTATCTGTGATGTTTTAACACTGGCTATGTGCCGTGTGATCTGCGTGTTTCAGTACACAGAAACCGTCACCCCTTACTGCAACTAACATGTCCAGCTACCTAGTGTACCCACACACACTGTGGTTGAGTGTGTATCACACTCATATACAATAGGGTTGATGCATGTCCTGGGCCTTATCTGTGGCGACCAGCCCGGCCCTGCCTCTAGAGGAGGTGTAGAGAATCATCCCAGTCAGTCATCACCATAAATCACATAGCCATAACCTCAGAGACGTGACCTCTGTTTACAGTACCAGAGATAACAACAATAGAGTTTAAGACATCTCTCTGGGATGGATAATGGAGTTGTGGGAACATATTTCAAAAAACCCTCCTAAAAATGTTTCATTCCCTTCTGGGACAAAGTGGTGACTCTGACTACTGGACAAGTACTGACTGGTACGGAGGCCCTCTCACTCACCTGTGCAAGCTCCACCCACCGACAGCTCCTGCACCGAACCAGGTAGATTACCTATGAGTCTGAAAATAGAAACAGGCATGAAATAGAGGGGGAAAGAGAAACAAGGGTTTAACTTAAAGACAACAGACATACTGTAAGGACAAAGTTTTGAAGGGTCTGTCCTATATCCGAGAGATATACTTTGTCAATTAATGTGGACACAGGTTCGAACATCTCATTCCAAAATCATGGGCATTAACATGGAGTTGGTCCCCCCTTTGCTGCTATAACAGCCTCCACTCCTCTGGGAAGGCTTTTCACTAGATGTTGGAACATTGCTGCGGGGACTTGCTTCCATTCAGCCACAAGAGCATTAGTGAGGTCGGGCACAGATGTTGGCCAGTTAAGTTCTTCCACACCGATCTCGACAAACCATTTCTGTATGGACCTTGCTTTGTGCACAGGGACATCGTCATGCTGAAACAGAAAATGTCCTTCCCCAAACTGTTGCCACAAAGTTGGAAACCCAGAATCGTGGAGAATGTCATGGTTTGCTGTAGTGTTAAGATTTCCCTTCAATGGAACTAAGGGGCTTAGCCCAAACATTGAAAAACAGCCCCAGATCATTATTCCTCCAGTTGGCACTATGCATTTGGGCAGGTAACATTCTCCTGGCATCTGCCAAACCCAGATACGTCCCCCAGACGGCGAAGGGTGATTCATCAGTCCAGAGAACGCGTTTCCACTGCTCCAGAGTCCAATGGGGGGCAGGCTTTACACCACTCCGGCCGACACTTAGCATTACACATGGTCATCTTAGGCTTAGGCTGTGAAAATCCATTTCACGAAGCTCCCGATGAACAGTTCTTGTGCTGACGTTGCTTCCAGAGGCAGTTTGAAATTCGGTAGTGAGTGTTGGAACCGGGGACATAATTTCTACGTGCTATGCGCTTCAGCACTCGGCGGCCCCGTTCTGTGAGCTTGTGTGGCATACCACTTCACGGCTGAGCCGTTGTTGCTCCTAGACATTTCTACTTCACAAGAACTGCACTTACAGTTGACCACGGCAGACATTTTACAAACTGACTTGTTATAAAAAAAGGTGGCATCCTATGACGGTGCCACGTTGAAAGTCACTGAGCTCTTCAGTAAGGCCATTCAGTTTTGTCTATGGAGATTGCATGGCGGTGTGCTCGATTTTGATACTCTATATACACACACACACAAGTATGTGGACAGGTGTATAACAAAGCTCAGGAAATATATATTTTGACACATTTAACCCCTTATTTTCAACACAAAACTACCTCCATATTTTATTTTTTAACTGGTACCAGGTTACCTTCAGACAAGTCACGTGACAAACACCACTGTAGCTCGGCCACCGACATATTCTAGGTGGGTGTGGTGAATTGAGACGCGGTCCATGCAAAAAACAACATCCCTCTAGCTTAAAACTGACGGATTTTGATGGGGATTTAACACTAAGGATCAATAGGAAGATTGAGAGGGATCCAGAGAGAGGGTGGTCTTTACCTGGTCTTGGCCTCTTGGACCTGTATAGGGTTCTTGAGCACAGAGTCCCAGGGCAGCGCCCCACACAGCCAGTGGAGCAGACAGAAGCCCAACACCTCCAGGTCTCCACGTCTCGATGGAGCTACACAGAGACAGAGAAGAAGATGATCAGAACCTGGTTTGGGAGGATAGAAACAGCTTTGTTTAAGGGGCTGTGTTCAGAGGTAAAACAGTATGCAAAGAGAGGGTAAGGAGGATGACAATTATGAAGGGAGTGTTAGTCTTTCAACTTTTCCTGTGCTCTGCAGACAGACAGGGCTTTGAGGAGAGGGCCAACATTTTATGTCAGTTTTCCTTCTTCTCTGGCCTGTTCCAGGAAACTGGATCCTTGTGGCCTCTGACATGATTCAGAAGCCCGCTGCACAACCTAAACACACACACACTCGATTGCTCAAACACCCCCTAAGGCAGTAAACCACATATCTATGCCCAAATCAATACCACAGGTTACAGAAGTCGACAGGGTGCTGTGCACTGGGGAGATATCTAAATACTAAATACTGATGATGGCTAGACATTAACCTCTAGACTTGCCTCGTAAACAATGCCTTACACCTAGTTTTAATACAAGTGAACAAACCCTGCACTGAGAAAGTGTCTTTATGAAAAACTGTGGGGAGTTCATCAATACGTCTGGATTGAGTGCATGTGAGGGGTCGAGCCCGAGGAGTTTTAGAAGCTCAATACTGTAACGGCCGTGCATCTCCGGAGAAATTACCCATCGACTGACTAGCTTCGTCAGAAGGAGAAATCTCGAGCCAGATCCATGGCTAGCATTGATCCCAGACAGTGTTCCCAATTAAATAGGCTGCTGCCACAGTGGCTGCCAGGCAGCGGCACCCAACAGGACAGCACTACTGGCTAGCCTAGAGACGGACAACAGGGGTTGGTTGGTTGGTTGTAGTTAAATGTGGGTTGCCACTGTGTCTGCCTCGGTTGTTGCCTTAAACAAGCGGCTTAATCACAAAAATGTTGAAGTAATTTACTGAATCAATTATCGCAAGAGTGGAAGGTGTAAAGTACTTAAGTGTATAGGTCAGCATTACAGTATATTTGTTGCTGCCACTTCTAATTAAGCCATTGTTGTAAACAATTATATAAAGCCTCATTGATACTGAGAGGCAGATAAGAGGGAATAAAGATGAAAAACACAAGTGACATCAGCACTTAAAAACTACGCCAACTCCCACAGCCACAAAATAGATTAACAATTAAAAAGATCAACAACTACGTTAAGCACCAGTGGCGTGCTTTGACCATATTGTCCCTGTTCACAATAGCTTTTCCTTTGCTGTTTGGTCATGTATTTATGAATCTTTCCCTAATGAGAAGGCAGCACACACACATACAGCTCTCTCTAATGCACCCACACATTCATGCATATGCTTGCGTGTACGCACACGCATTCAGGCACACGCATGCGTAGGCACACATGTTTCTCTCCTATTGATATTCAGATTTTCACTCTTAACACGCTCTTTCGGAATCTCCGTGTTCCAAAGCATCCTGCTCCAATAGGTGATAATTAGCTCAGAGTTCAGTGATGCCTCACTCTGTTCTATCTCCACCCTTGTCATGGCAACATCTACCCAGCGAGGGTGATGATAAGATGGGAGTGTGGGATCTTGAGCAAAAAGTAGTCTTGTAGCTCGTCAATCTGCTTGCATCTCGATTTCCATTTGACCCAAAGGAACTTACAACGTGGAGGTCAAGTAAGACCAGCCATCATATTTAGCCACCTGGAATATCATTCTGGTTTGTTTATCAACTGTAGACAAAAAGGGAAACGTTACCTGATTGACTCATTCCAATAGTAGAGTACTGTAGGCCTAACAGAAGTTATTACATCAAAGGACTGATGATTAGAAGCATAAACACATACCAGACAGTTTTACAACAACAAAAATTGGATCGCTCCTACAGACAGTGAGTCACGTGGCCGTGGCTTGCTATATAAAGCACGCACAGGCATCGAGGCATTCAGTTACTGTTGGGTTGAATGTTAGAGTGGGCAAACCGAGTGACCCAAGCAACTGAGCGGGTTACGATCTTTGGTGCAAGGTGTGCCGGATCAAGTATCTCAGATACGGCGAGACAGTGTCTATGGTTTACAGAGACTGGTACGACAAACAAACATCCATCCAATATATTGGTCACATTCACATATTTAGCATTTGTTTATTGCGGGTGTAGCAAAATGCTTGTGTTCCTAGCGCCAACAGTGCAGTAGCATCTAACAATTAACAACAATACACAAATCTAAAAAGAATGGAATTAAGAAAAATATCAATATTAAGACTATCAATGTCGGAGTGGCATTGACTAAATACAGTAGAATACAGTATACACATATATGAATAAAGCAGTATGTAAACATTAAAGTGACTAGTTTTCCATTATTAAAGTGGCCAGTAATTTCATATCTATGTATATAGGGCAGCAGCCTTTAAGGTGCAGGGTTATGTAGCTGGCTATTTAACAGTCTGACGGCCTTGAGGGAGGCAGTGTGCCCCCGGTGATGTGTTGGGCAGACCATACCACCCTCTGGAGAGTTCTGCGGTTGCGGGCTGTGCAGTTGCCATACACCGTCTGTGTAGGTGGACCATTTCAGCATCTGTGATGTGTACCAGGCGGTGATACAGCCCGGCAGGATGTTGCATCTCCCCCACACTGTCTGTGTAGGTGGAACATTTCAGTGTCAGTGATGTGTAGGCCGAGGAACTTGAAGCTTTCCACCTTCTCCACTACTGTCCCGTCACTGTGGATGGGCGTGCTCCCTCTGCGGTTTCCTGAAATCCACCATCAGCTCCTTCGTTTTGTTGACGTTGAGGGAGATGTTATTTTCCTGGCACCACTCTGCCAGGGCCCTCACCTCCTCCCTGTAGGCTGTCTCATCATTGTTGGGAATCAGGAAAACGACTGTTGTGTTGTCTGAAAACTTTATGATTGAGTTGGAGGTGTGCGTGGCCACAGTCAAGGGTGAACAGGGAGTACAGGAGGGGGCTGAGCATGCATCATTGTGGGGCCCAAGTGTTGAGGATCAGCTAAGTGGAGGTGTTTCCTACTTTCATTACCTGGGGGGGGGGGGGGGGGCGTCAGGAAGTCCAGGACCCAGTTGCACAGGGCGGGGTTCAGACCCAGGGCCTCAAGCTTAATGATGAGATTGGAGGGTACTACGGTGTTGAATGCTGAGCTGTAGTCAATGAACAGCATAGGTATTCCTCTTGTCCAGATCGGATAGGGCAGTGTGCAGGCAATTCCGTCTGTGGACCTATTGGGGTAGTAAGCGAATTGAAGTGGGTCTAGGGTGACAGGTAAGGTGGAGGTGATATGATCCTTGACTCATCTCTCAAAGCACTTCATGATGACAGAAGTGAGTGCTATGGGGCGATAGTCATTTAGTTCAGATACCTTTGCTTTCTTGGGTACAGGAACAGTAGTGGACATCTTGAAGCAAATGGGGACAGCAGACTGAGATAGAGAGAGATTGAATATGTCTGTAAACACTCCAGCCAGCTGGTCTGCGCATGCTCTGAGGATGTGGCTAGTGATGCAGTCCGGCCTGGCAGCTTTGCAAGGGTTAACACGCTTAAATGTCTTACTCAGTAATCTGTGATTGTCTGTAGATCCTGCCACATACTTTGTCTGTCCACTTTGTACTGACAAATGCTGCCTGTTTGACTTACAGAGGGAATAACTGCACTGCATTTGACCATATTCCTAGTCACCTTGCCATGGTTAAATGTGCTGGATTCGCGCTTTCAGTTGAGCGAATGCTGCCATCTATCCACGGTTTCTGTTTTGGGTAAGTTTAATTCATGGTAGGAAAAATATCCCCTACACACTTCCTGATGAACTAGGTCACCGAAGGGAGGGCATTATAGGTATTTCAAAAAGGTGAATAGCAGTGATCTAGTGTTTCCCTAAGCAAGTACTACAGTCAATGTGTTGATAGAACCACGGTAGCGTTTGCCTCAAATTTGCTTTGTTAAAATCCCCAGCTACAATAAATGCGGCCTCAGAATATGTGGTTACCAGTTTGCATAAAGTCCAGTGTAGTTTTTGAGGGCTGTGACTATAACCAAAGGTAATTCTCTTGGGAGGTAATACGGTCAGCATTTGATTATATTCTAGGTCGGGTGAACAAAAGGACTTAAGTTTCTATATATTATCACAATCACACCATGAAGCATACACCCACACCTTTCTTCTTTCCGGAGAGTTCTTTATTCCTGTCTGCGCCATGAACTGAGAACCGAGTTGGTTGTATGGACGGGGACAGCATATCCCGAGAGTGCCATGATTCTGTGAAACAGTATGTTTACAGTCCCTGATGTCTTTCTGGAAGGAGATCCTCACCCTGAGCTCATCTACTTTATTATCCAAAGACTGAACATTCAAAAGTAAAATACTCGGAAGCGGTGGATTGACTGTCCACTCCAAATACCTCTTCTCTGCCGGCGCCGACATTGAGCAGCCTCTGGGATAAGTTTGATTGCCCAGGGGGTACAAACAAAGGATTCAATTCGGGAAAGTCCTATTCCTGGTGAGATACCGCCGCTCTGATATCCAAAAGTTATTTCCGGCTGTATGTAATAACACGAAAACATTCTGGGCTAATAATGTAAGAAATAACACCCCAAAAACAAAATACTGCAAAGAAGCAGAGCGGCCATGTGTGTTGGCGTCATTACATTGCCAGTCCAGTGTGCAAAAACAGCTCGTTGATGAGAGGTTGAAGGAGAACGGCAATCGTGCAAGTTAACAGGCAGGCCAAACAGACAAATAACGGCACAGTACAACAGCGGTGAGCAGAATGGCATCTCGGGACACACAACTCGTTGATTCTTGTCACGGATGGGCTATTGCAGCAAATGACCACACTGGATTCCACTCCAATCAGCTAAGCAGCTCCAGTGGGCACGCAAATCACCAACACTGGACAACTGAGGAATGGAAAAACATTGCCTGGAACAGGACAGCGAGTTCAGTTTACTTGAGTGGCCTGCACAGTCCCCAGATCTCAACCCAATAGAACATCTTAGGGATGGAACTTGCTGTACCACCATCCAATCTGCAGCAATTGCAATTGAAGAATTCAGGCTATTCTGGAGGCAAAATGGGGGGGGGGGCAACCCGACAGTAGATGGGTGTATGTAATAAACTGGCCAGTGAGTGTATATTTTCATCTTATACCTACTTTAGTTTGTAGAAGATTCATGACCCCTGGGCTATAGAAGCAAAGGAATGATTCACCTATACAAGAGCGTCTACTGTTAAGTGAAGACCAAAAAGTTGGAATGAGGACCATATGCAACGACATACAGTATGTGACATGAGAACAAATTGCACTAGATGACAGTGTGTGTGTACTTCTATGTAGGTCTGTAAAAGAACAGACCGGTGTTTAAACCAGTCCTGTGATTTAAATGTCATTCCTATCCAACCACTTGTTAAATTAAATTCACAGCCATAGATCAACGACTCGGAACATGTTGAAGCATGTTCCGCCTGCCACATTTTAGCTTGTATGCAACTGTGAATTACATGGGCCCAACATACACCTCTTGATTCAGAGAACCGAACATAAAAACACAAGCTCAGCATGTTAACCCCCACCACCCTCTTCACTCTATAAAAGATTAAAATTGACGGGTTTGCCTTTATCAATAACGCTGACTAAGCATCTTGTCTGTTTTCCTTCATATGGACAGCATTGATTGAAACAGTTGCATGGCGATTAGGGAGTCTTCGCCACACTCGTTCAGCATATCGAACTCGGCACCGTCCTCCGCTCTTAGCAAACAGAGGTTATCAGTGGCCAGTCCCACTCTAACCAAACATCAAAGCCTTAATTAATGGGGGATGAATACACGATGCAGGTTATGACTTTAGCTAATTAGGGGATTTTTTTTATGGAGTCTGTGTCGGGGAATACGAGGCCGAGAGAATCAATGTCCAATAAAAAAGGACCATGTACGCAATTTGCCAGCTAATGTGTTCCCTACTGAGGGCGGTTTTATAGCAAGGAACGAAGGGGGGGGGGGGGGGGTTCACTTTATGCATTGATAAACAAGTACACTGCCAACTGAAAGATACAGTAACGCAGTTAGTATACATCAATACGAGATCATTGGCCACACAGTCAAGACAAGTGAGCTATTGTCCACCAATTATTGTATGTGTACCCAGAAACCTTGCCCTTTCACTACACAATAGTTGTTGCCACCTGAAACTATGAGTGTTCATATCAATGAAATCCCACTTTACCGACTCCATTGTGAGCATCTATGCTGGTGTACTCTATGGTTCCGTTGTGTCCCTTTTTTGGGTTCTTTTTGTACTCTTTGTGTACGCCGTCTGGGCTGTACCTGTAGGACAGGCCGTAGTCAGCCAGGTACACCTGCAGTACAGGGAATAAACAGACAGTATGTGTAGATAACAGTCAGCTCACCTACAAGTAAAAAGCTTAACATATACATTGCTCAATGTTAATATAGCTAGTAACGGTCTTCTACGTATGTTTTATACACAGTACAAGAAATGCCTTGAATACACATGCCTACTGTTCTGAGACAGTGCTAACGCTAACCTTGTCAGGGTCTGTGTGACCAAGCATCAGGTTGGCAGCCTTTATGTCTGCATGGACATACTCGTTGTCATGGATATACTCAAGCACATCCAACTGTAGGAAGACAAAGGTGAAATCTTTACATTCCATCTTGGAAGAGGATGTTTTATTAATATTATTTTAATTAATGCCCAATTTGTAAGTCGCTCTGGATAAGAGCGTCTGCTAAATGACTTAAATGTAAATGTAATGTGTTTTATTATTGTTTTATTTATATTTTACGTTTACTTTAGTTTATTTAGTAAATATTTTCTTAACTCGTATTTTCTTAAAACTTCATTGTTGGCTTGTAAGTAAGCATTTCACTGTATTCGACGCATGTGACGAATCCAATTTGATTTGAACAGAGGGAGGGACTCACCAGGACACGTCCTAGCTGTAGTACTGTGTGCTTCTTCAGCTTGCCACCGTTTCTCTCACACACCTTCTGCAGGTCACTGCCCAGGCGGTCCATCACCATGAACCTGTACCTGGATTGTAAATAAGAATTTGTTCTTAATCGAGTCACCTGGATAAAAACTGTACATGTTACAGGGCAAAGGTCAAGGATAAGAGGTAAAATCATCTAACACTTCTCAACCACAAAGCAAGGGATTATTAATGCCTTCACCATGACCATCACTACACCAGTCAGTGTAGTGGCTCCAGTAGTACCTGGTTCCGTTGTGTTCTGCCAGTCCTGATCCCCAGTATGCAGGGATGCCCAGAAAATCCAGTGTCTTGCTCCTCATCCACCTCTGCACTGAAGCAACAGCAGGACAGAATTACAAGGGACAAAAATGGTATCTTACATACTATATTTAGGGAAAGGGAGATACCTAATCAGTTGTCCAACTGGAATGTATTCAACTGAAACCTGTCTTCCACATTTAACCCAACCTCTCAATCAGGTGAGAGGTGCGGGGGGGGGGGTCCTTCAGCACCCTGGGACAGAACAACCGGTTTCTACTTTGTCAGCTCGGGGATTCGATCCAGCAACCTTCCGGCAACTGGCCCAACGCTCTAACCACTAGGCTACCTGCCGCCCCTTTCCACAACGTATTTTCACCAGTGCAACGATTGCACCTATTGTTTTTCTATAGAAATAATGGACACAGTAAGAGTGCAAAAACAGATATTTGCTCTTTAGCATTTTTGTTTTATGAATTACTTGTTGCTCTCAGTATTTACCTTCATGCCATTTTGTTTCATTCCATCTGAAAGGTAGCAGGTGCACAACTGGTGCTGAGCAAATATGGCCAAGTGCCCAAGATACGATCCTAGAGGACCTAAGCCTTTGGTCTTAAAAAAAAGTGGTGCAACAAATTAGGACGCGATGTGGTTTTAATGACTGTGGATTCAGGTTGGACTGTCTGAACTGTTCACAAAAACACATATGACCACTTAAAGACAGAGGAAATAATCATGCACTTCTAAATCACAGACACAGAAACGCACAAGGTGAACAGGAAGCCTGTCTTGGAGTGCTGGCTGGCTCTCCACCAGACTGGCAGGTGGTCAGGGGCCCAGCAGAGGAGCAGGCATCATTATGTGGGATTGGGTCCCTCTCTATGAATTAAGAGCTCAAACAAGCAGGGAAGGGGCTAACTGCCACTGAGGTGCATGTTTGCTTTGGCTTATTAATTACACCAGGCAGCAGTCTTGGGCACTTCATCAGCCAAGTACACTCCCGCTGCACTGGGCCTGGCCGCTCAAATAAGATGTAGCCTAAAATAGGTTTGGTTGTAACCACACAGTATGTAGCCTATATTGGACATAGGTTATGAACTCTTAGTCATATTTCTGCTACATCATGATGTTGACTGATTGAATTTGTTGATACTCACTGTTCTCAGGTTTAGCTGCCCTCTGATAGAACTTGAGCTCAGAAAACAGAGGCCCATTCTCATGGTACTCCTGCAGACAATGGAATAAGAGGGTGAAATATGAGTAAATGTGGAAATGGAAATGCTGAGAACCGTTGCATGTGACTGCCGTACAATTATAGGTTTATTTATAAGCATATTAACACGCCACTTCCTTATTATACCTTCCCATATCCACGAAAAACCCAGTAAGCAGAGAGCAAGCCAGAGAGAGTTTCACAGCAAATTATTGTGGTTAAGTCAAACTGTCGATCACATCTGGAGTTCTCTCTGAACAAATGGCAAAGCGTATACAGTGATAGAAATGCCCTGACTCACAACACAGCCATCCCTGTACTCACCACTTTAATCACAAAATGAGAATCCTCCCCAACAGGCATTTCCATGTCCTGTGAAGCTGAAGGAAAAAAAGGGGAGAGAGAAAGGTAGGAGATGGGGAAAAAGGAGGGTGCGAGTATGTGAGAGAGAAAAAGGGGAGAGGAAAGGTAGGAGATGGGGAAAAGGGAGGGTGTGAGTGTGAGAGAGAAAAAGGGGAGAGAGAAAGGTAGGAGATGGGGAAAAAGGAGGGTGTGAGTGTGTGAGAGAGAAAAAGGGGAGAGAGAAAGGTAGGAGATGGGGAAAAAGGAAGGTGCGAGTGTGTGAGAGAGAAAAAGGGGAGAGAGAAAGGTAGGAGATGGGGAAAAAGGAGGGTGTGAGTGTGTGAGAGAGAAAAAGGGGAGAGAGAAAGGTAGGAGATGGGGAAAAAGGAGGGTGTGAGTGTGTGAGAGAGAAAAACAGAAAAAAACAGGGACACAGATAAATAAACCGTGATAAACATGACAGTAATTTGGCATCAATCAGATGTACTCCAGTTTTTATGCTGTTGGTAATGCTTTACACCCAAATCTGTGTTTCCTGGTAAAATAAATTGGGATGCGTGTGTTTATTTGAGAATCTGTGATACCTTGACAGATTGACATACTCGTCTGGTTACTTACCTAGGTAGATCAATCCAAAACCTCCTTGGCCAATAATTCTGCCCAGTTTCCATTGCTTCTTCTCAGTGTCGATCAGTGTAAACCCGTCTGGTAGGGGTGCAGGCAATGCTCGTTTCCTAGGAGGGGCCATGGGGCTAGCCAGCAATGGGAACCTATTTGGGCGTAAAAGAGAGTCAAGTTAGTTGGCTGGTAATAGTAACTTATGGTACAGACCGACTATTGACATGTGGTCAACAGATGCAACTACAGCCACCCAGCTAGCTTGCAAAGTAGAGAGAAGCTATATAGTCCCGTAATAAATCCAGAAACAAAACTGGAAGTCAGTTAAATCTGGAAACTGGCCAGCATATTAGCTAGCTAACGTAGATAGCTACAGCAAGCTAACAGAATATATCGAATAAACTAGTTAGCTCTCCCTACATATAACTAAATTAGCTAGCTAGCAAAACAATATATTCGATTCATTTGGCTCGGTGGCATTGCACAGTTCAGTGTCAACTTGTTCTTAGCAAGATACCCAACTAGAAATCTACTATAAAAATGAAACATCTGGCGATACATTACCATCAGAGTTTGGATAATTTTCCGTGAAATGTCTCAAAGATCTAGGAAGCGATAGATCTGGATATTCAACCGCCAATGAATGCTATCTAGAGGCGGGACGATGACACAGCATGTGCCGTACAGGTTCACACTGCTGTCAGTCACCTTTAAAACGTCTGACCTGGGATGCGTTAAGTGGAGTACAACGTTACAGAACGTTCTGGTAAAACTGTGTAGAACAGAAACGCTATGTCATTTAGATTAGGCCAGGGAGTCGTATCAATTTAATTGATATATTTGTAAGAAAGACACGTAGGCAGGCGGCCAAATTACGAACGTGCATGAAGATGGCAGAACGCAGATATGACGTCAATGTTTTAGCACTATCCACTGAGTTTTTAAACTACAGGTTGGGATATGGTTCAATGTGTTAATAAATCAGCACAAACTACTTTTTCTGTATTTCAAACTCCCAGCATCTTGAAGCTGAAATTGGGATCATGTATATCCTCTTAATGACCAGACAAAAAAGAGTAATGGAAAGCAATGTACAATATATTGGGAATTTAGTAAAAGGATGCATTTGTGGTACGCGCATGGGGGCAGCTAGCCCAAGAGTGACGCTAAGGAGCCTACCGTCACTCCTTAAGGTCCAAGGATCTTATGTTATTTTCAGAGGTGGATTGACTGGCTGCCAAAACAGCCAAATATGCCATCTAAACTCGAATCGAATGTCAATTGCGATATGATTATAAAAACATAAAGCCCTTAACTTTCATGTCATAACACAATAATTATACCAATCAAAATATACACTGTTTTAACCGTCTTTATCACAGTTGCAGTGACAAGTTTCTGGCGTCCTTCCATTACGCACAAGTGTTCAGATCATGCTAAATAGCTCATTAGCACAGGTGGTGCTTCGGTCTTCCATAAACACGCGCTGTGATATGGCCATCTGGGAACACTAACCATAACCTTATAAAAGGTGAGTATTAATTAAAAATATTGTTTTTTGAAGATGATTTCTCACTGATATGAAAGAGTAGGTCCTAATGCTTCCAAAACCTTACTGCAAGTGATGCATAGTAACGTTCAGACCGATCATTGGGGATCTTAAAACTCCCCCCTAAGAATGACGCCTTCGTCCAATGATTTATGTGTAATGGGCCTGAGAGTCATCACGATCAAAGGTTAAGGGGCCGCGATCTTTATCCACCTCCGCTATTTATTTATTTTTCCCCCCAAGATCTTTTTCAGGGTTAATCTGATTGGTCAAAATACCAATTAGTTAAAACAACTATCAGAATT
This sequence comes from Oncorhynchus gorbuscha, assembly GCF_021184085.1. Taxonomy (NCBI): domain Eukaryota; kingdom Metazoa; phylum Chordata; class Actinopteri; order Salmoniformes; family Salmonidae; genus Oncorhynchus; species Oncorhynchus gorbuscha. The sequence goes on along the minus strand of NW_025745889.1, from coordinate 122,920 downwards.
TGAACTGTCTGTCTTTCTGATTGATGGCACTGATGGAGTGGAAGGAGGGAGTCGTGGCACCAGGAATCCAAGTCTATATTTTTCTTTTCTTGGAGGGCTCAAAAGGTAAAAATCTCGCAGAAACTTTGTACAAAAATAGTGTGACCCAGCCCTTGATCATGACTCCGTTCCATTACATTACACATAAGTCATTGGACAAAGGCGTCTTTTGTAGGGGAGAGTTTTGTAGAAGGGTGGGCTGGAACAGTAGCCTGATGTTTGGGAAAGATTGAGCCGTGAAGCTCTGTCTGAACAGTAACACGCATTGCTTGCGGTATGGTTTTGTAAACATAAGAACCTTGTCTTTCATATCAGTGAGAACCAATTTTCAAAGAATTAAAGGTTAAATTGATACACACCTTTATGGGGTTAGGGTTCTCACGCAGCCATATTTCCATGTTGCAGCGTTTGTTTACCGAAAACAGACGGAAGACAGAGTGGACTACCTGTGCTAATTAGCTATTTTCGTCACCGAACACGTGTGACGTGTATAAATGGAAGACGGACACCACAAATGTGTTGTCACTGAAAAAAATCTATATTTTGATGTGATATGAAAGTAGAGGGGTTTATGTTTCTAGATCTGTACAGCAATTGAGAATCAATTCACATTAAGATGGATTATTTGACTATTTTGGCTTCTAGAGCCAATGCGCCCTTTACACAGAACACATAAGGTTCTTGGACTAAGGAGTAACGTTAGGCTCCTTTAGTCCAATATTGGGCTAGGTTCCCCATTCAGGCCACCTTGCACAAGCTCTGGTTGATTGGCCAGTTTCCTCGCAATATCGCAAAGGGTTTGCATAAAGTTCAGCTTTCCCCAATGCTCCTTTCGCCCATGCTCCTTTCGCCCAACGGTCCCTGCCCACTCCGCTTGAATTTGAATGGCTTCCGATGTTTCACTGCACAATGCCGCATTATATTAGCACAGGCTGTAAAAGTGGCTTCACATGCTCATGGGAAATGGTCAACTGGGAAGTCCGACATGATTGTGTTCAAGTGCTTTTGAACATTCCCAGCGCCTGTACAATCTTTCTTGGGCACACTACCTGCAGCTTGCTACTCCCCACCACTCTGTCCTGGAGAGAGAAACTAAAATAACAAAGACAAGATTCAAGTTAATGCTAATGTTAGACAAGTTGATCAAGCTCTGTATTTCATTTACTGATATGTTTTCAACTTTTGACCAAAAAAACAAAACATTGCCGCATTGTGTTCACCGGCCTAATGCCATGGCTAGTGCTAATGGAACAATCAAATGTGAAATGTCTATAGTCAGTGGAATTAACACTATTCTCCACAATACTATTAATATACTTAGCCTGAATAATAGGTTACATGAAGCAGATATACAGGTAGGCTGATAAATCAGACTATGATACCAGAAAGTTTCCTTACAAGCCAAAATGTTGAACAATTACATTTCTACTTACTCTGCACGCGGGCAAAATTTGAGACAGAATATCCACAGGAAAGTATTGTATACCCAACTTTTTAGAGCGTTGGTACTGCCTCAGTTTGTCTAAACCAAAGCTTTCTGGATGATTGTAGAAGTAGGCACTAAAACTATTGCCAAGATCTCTTCAGGCCAGGGGAGAACAACTGCCCCCTCTCATTGAAGCCACGGTGTTCAAGGCCAATCAACAGTACTGCAGGCATTGTTTGCAGAAAACAGGACCCCCCCCCATTTTAGTGAATGGGAAAATGGCAATTTTTGTGTTCCATCTTTTTGTAAAAAAAATAAAATGTTTAGGAGACACTCATGTTACCAATAATTACTTCTAATACACCAGATGTATGTCCTTCAACCGATTATTTGAAGAATCACACATCGAAGACGTTATAAGGATAATTTAGTTGCTAATTGCAGCCTACAGTACCCCGGTAGGCCATCAACTTTAGTTACTCATTGAGGGGGCAGCACTGAGCTAGCCTGCAACGTTGCTTCCTGGAGTAGGTCAAACTGCACATATTAAGTATCCATGAGATGCCATCTTAACCAACTTAATTTGGCTTCAATGGGTTATTGAGTCTTCACATAGGAATGAATGGTGTCACGTGATCGATGGCATTGTCTATTCATGGGCCTAGGCAATAGAGACTGAACACAAGCTAAACTTTTGACACGTAAAAGATGCACAAAGATGTGTAAAACGTAGAGCTGCCAGTTGTCTCTGTCCTAGTCAAGATGACCCAGTGGAAGGAAATCAGCTCAATCAGTTTTTATCAGCTTAAACCTTTATGTCATGGCTCTAACCTTGCTCCAAACCTGTCGGATCCCATAATGCCCTAGGCTTTATCTTAGAGACCTTGATGTTGCTCCAGCATGGTTTGTGTAACAGCCAACGCAGCACATTATCATTATAGCTGTTCTTGATACAGTGAAACTTCCATTTCAGTCTATTTATAAAGTGATTGAAGAAACCACAACAGAGAGACACTAACAACAATTATTTACCAGAAGAACAACCTCTCAGTTGTTGCTGGTTTAGTTCACACACAGATCAATAGGCAGTTGTTTTTTGGACAGCAGTCTGGTGGTCTCTGAGATGTATCACAGCTTGATCCTAGTGTTGCTTTACAGCATGTATTGGTCAATATGATCCTTCCATAATGTACCCAGAGTGGTTTAACAAACGGAGCGCTCTGCTCTCAGCCCAGGTTGTTTTATTTAGAGCAGAGCAGAACTGCTGTTTTCTTTTCCCATTGGCACGCACCTGCAGCGAAGCTATCGATCGGTGGGCACCCGTAGGGCCTAATTTAAGACTCAAGGACTCTGCTAAAGTACATTAAGGGCTGAGCACAAAGAGAGGGGAAGGAAAAAATCGGAAGAATGTTAATTTAGAGAAAAAAAGTCTAACCAATGCATGTGTCGCTGCATATGAAAGATCAATGGATAACATTGGGTTTATATCCAACTAGAACATAATGAATTTGGCCTAATTGCGTGTAGGCCTTCTGTATATGAATGACCAGCTAATGATTAGGTTCTATATAATTGGCATGAAGCCCTTGGTGTTGCATAATCTCTCACACATTTTTTGCATTCACCCATCTTCAATTCCAAGTAAGTCTGTTTGTGTTATTGCAAAGCAAGTTACGTTTTTTACTACATTCGCTAATATGGAACTACAGGAAACATCCACAGCCTACTCATCTGCACTCTCATCTCTGATGGCCTGCCGTTTCCCTAATGTTATTCTATCTAGGTCGCCTTATTCATGCGGAACAGTGGAGTTCACAGTAACATCACTTTGGTTCTGACTTTGTCGAGATGTAGAGAAGGCGATTCATCTCTAAAAGTCAGCTACATTAACGCAGAGGATCCCCTAATCTCTGGCTAGCCTGGTGTAGCTGTCTCCCTCCTCTGCCCTCTCTCCGTCTCCTCTCCCTTCACCCAGGGTAATTGCTCTGTGAGCTCCAAGAGGCCTTCCGAGTGCCACCGGGCACCTCTCCCCAGCTCTCATAGTCTGGGCACAGTGACACCAATCTCGGGAAGGCCGTGACACCATTTTGTGTAACTGGCCCTCGTGATGGAGATGGCATAATTGTTATAATTAGGCGGAGCAGAGCAGGGTGGCGCTGTGGTGACCCACCCCAGCCCAAGTCCATATGGTGGGAAATGGATAATGAGCCAGTTAATGTGCTGTGTCCATCAGGAAGAGATACTCAATATGGAACCGCGGCCATCAGTGTGGCTGGAGAGTTTTCTGTTAGTCTGTCGTGATACGAGTTTGCCCTGTAGAGTGAGCATCGCTGCCACTGTGTGACAGTGAGGTCTGAATTGTAGTCATCTACCTATAACTCTTCAACTCTCTAGAAGTCTCCCGATATTTAATCAACAGGAATGTGTTTCTGAGACTGTGTGTGTTTGTCTTTTTCTTGTGAATTCCATCATGCATCACATGTAAATTTTCTGCTTTGTGGCTCTCAATTTTTTTTAAATATGAGATTGCCATTTCAAATGAACATACATTATATATCTAATGGCCAGTAATGTGAAGCAGTGTCTCTATTATAGACAGTGGCACTGTGTGAGTGCAGGTCTTTGTGTGTGATGTGAGGATGATAAAGTCTGCTTTCTGCTCCAGGGAGCAGGCACTGACCAGGATTCAGATTAGGCCATAATGGCTCTTAGGCCTGGGGCTAAATTGAAATGTAAAACCACAAACCAAACATAATTTAGTCCTATACGTCTACCCTGTTGATGTGGCCCTGCATGTGGATATTGGCGCCGCTGTTGGAGTTATTGAACTATAATTTGTTGGACTGTAGTTGTTGGATTGTAATTTAATTTGTTCTAAAGAGCCACTCTGAGCTAAAGAGCTCATTGGTTATCTCCAGGAGAACTATGAGACTGAAATGAGTTAGTTAGGCCTATGAGAATGTATGTTCAGGTGATGCTATATCATTTGACAGGCATGATTGTGCAACCTTACATTACTGTACTGTTAATGATTGCATTGATGTTTTCATAATAATGAGAGGACAAAAGGAGTGCTGCTAACTGTCAGACCATGGTGTATAAACTCAAATAAAGTACCTCTATGTATTTAGTAACTACCATTCAATGTCAGTTTCCTTTGTCAAAAACTGATCAATATAATAACATATTATATTTTCAATCAAACAGCATGAGCAAAGAGGAAATGAATGATTGAGAAGTTGCACAGAGCATAAGAAATACATGTTTTTGAGAAGTTTGACAAAGAGAAAATCAAGTTTGTCTCTTTCCTCGAGTATCTCTGACTCTCCACACGTACAAGCAACACATCCACAACACACAGAGAGAGCTTGGCCAATTCGGGCTAGAGCCCTATGGAAAAGAAGAGAGGGGAGGGGGGCTTGGTTGAAGTCCTAAAATACCAATGGACATTTGTAAATTCACTCTGGCTAGCTACTCCCATTTCAGAGCACTCTCGTCTGAGTGTGCCAGAGTGAATTTACGAACAGACCCCAAATGTCGTTGGTATTTTACAGTGGTCACTGTATCCCATCAATTGTTCTCAATCTTTAACATTTCTTTTCAATTCAATTTTCTTGATGTTCACCATTGTGTGTTCTTGTGGTTCAAGGAGAATGCAGAAGTCTTGAAATTAGAAATTAAATGAAAACACACAAACATGTATGTCATCTTGTTGTCATTGTTGATTCCAGGGTCAGTGTGTGTGTGTGTGTGTGTGTGTGTGTGTGTGTGGGGGGGGGGACACATGCACTGAGGAGTCTCTTTGGAGATATGCACACACACATAGTGACAGGAAAGGACTCGTAAAGTAAGCATTTCATGGTAAAGTCTACATCTGTATTTGCCGCATGTTTCAAATACAATTTGATTTGACACTACCTGGCCCCATAGGACAACTAATTAGAGACCAGTACACCATGGGAGACGAGACAAAGTATTCCCAGTAATCCCAGTGCTCTTATAAAAATAACTTTTCTAAAATACACTGTCCTTGAAATGTATATAGTACTGTATGTATAAGCTGTAAGTAGAAGCATAAGTGTTGTTGTCTGTTAGTTTATTCAAATTAGTAGGGTATGGTTAGGAGAAAATTATAAAGGAAAATATATTTCAAAAATATATTTTTTTATACTTACAAAAAACTATATGGGGGATTGGAAATGATGGAAGCCTACAACCTATCTGTGATATTAACACTGATCTACCCCCCCCCCCCTAAAAATGGTAAATGAAAAAGACTGGAGGGTCTGATCAGAGAACTCTACACACAGACAAGCCAGGACACCCTCAGAGGTCTGACCTTGACCTTTTGTAGCATAAAATGAGGAAAGTGAACGGTTTGCCCTGTATCTGTAAAGGACGGACTGCATTCCTTATGGCCTGCAAGGTGTTAAGGCTTGTACAGCATAGAGGCTGGGAAATGTACTTTTTGAAGTTATTCTGGCAAATATGGAACCACCCGTAGTCTCACCTTGCAGAGATCATGTGCAGACTACAGCAGAGAAGAGATGGCAGAGCGAGAGAGGGGGGGGGGTAGCGAGAGGAGGAAGAGGGTGAAAGGCAGAGAAGAATTGATGGCCTGGTTGTCAGATTTGAGCAGAGGAACATTCCTAACACCTGGTAGATTACTGCTCTCCATGAGGCTCTGTTTGTTCCAACAGGCCACTTCCTAAAGGGAGAGGACGAGAGAGAGGGGTGGAGAGGGCCAGCAAATAAGATAGGTAGAGCGTACAGTAAGTATGAAATAGGTGGAGGAAGAGTGCTCAGAGAACGAGAGTTAAAGTTGAAAAGAGAGGTAGAGGACATATGGGGAGAAAGAGGAGACAGTGATTCAACAGAGAAGAGGGGTGGAGGATACAGCTGCTGAGTAGTAGTTTACTGGATTAGAGTTGATTGACAAGGCTGTGAAAGTTAACCGTCGAGTTTGAAGTCGAACACGAACAAGCGACAAACACAATAACCGTGGTGCTTTTTGTTTCGCCCCAAATCATTCTGACCTTGATAAACAATGGAGACTTTTGAAATACAAAAGCACTTCAGATGCTGATTTGAAAGTTTACATTTAATTTGTGTGTGTTTGTCTGTACTTGTGCTTGTTTAATGTGGTGTGAGGGGAGACGGGGGGATGCAGGGGAGCCAACCCCACTGTTATCTTCTCTGGTCTCACCTGGGACTTCTAACTAGCTCAGAGAATATCTCCACAATACTCCCAGGTATGGCAATTACAGGCCTATCATTTGCTCAACATTCCATTTCTCTTTCATGTTGTTCCTAAACAACAATGGATTCATATTCCTATCACCGAGGCGCCCACTCTGGCATTGTTCATTACAAAGGCTATTATCATCAGCATCTAAATAAATCCTCCACACACACACACACGGACACACACACGCAGACACCAGAACACACATACTCTCAGTACCTGCAGTACTGTCCATGCCCATATGCATTATTTGGCCAACACACATGAACAGCAATGAAGCGTACAGATACAGAGAGTGAAAATGTACATTTTACTGCACACTGTAATTGAGAACTCTCACATGCACATACACTTTTGCCTTGTACTAAGATAAAAATTGTGGGTTAACAGCAGTTGGGTTATTTTATGTTTAGAGATCTCTTCCTTACAGTAAATGCTTGTTTTAAAGTGTGTACATATATATATAAGCATGCTATATGGCAGGTTAATATGTGTGCCTGTTTAAACAGTTACTGGACATCAAGCCTAGGCTAGATAGGCACACTCTCTTTCAGATGAGAATTTATTATGCAGAAGCATCTATTTTTATTAGTTTATTTTTCTTCTCAGATGACAGTGGCACAATCATCCATGAAATAAGTTAGGTGTATAAATTTGTGTTTTTTTTCAGGTCTTTCAGGTGCGCCTTTTGTATTCATGACGGTTTCCCTGCACCAAAAATCTATCTCAATCAAAGGTGCTGTGAGTTTATCATAAATTATCATGAAAAGGGTTCCCACTCAGTAGATCCTTAATTACAATCTCATTTGAATAAGTTTGCATATTAATGAGTTTGGAATGAAAATGGTTTGGGGGGGATTCTGACGGGGGCCGGGGTAACCCACGGCGATAATGGCAGCGCTTTAAAATGATCTTATTACCAGCAGAGGCTCAGCCATCACACACGCAAGAGCACACACACACACACACACAGACACACACAGTCACACACACTCACAGGGGTGTTATAACGTGATTAATCGCAGAGTGTCTCTGACATTAATATACTATAACCAAATGAAAGACTTCATTAGTTTCAACTTGGATGCCGTGTTTGGTCACATCGTGAATCAGCGCTGTGTGATATTTGCCTCTTGTGACTTTTTAAACTTTGGATAAAAGTTTGCTTCAAAGTTTCACTTCAAGAATCTGGAACGAGTAGTTTCTTGTGCTAGAGTGTGACTTTAATACATATCTCTGAATAAAGGTATTTTAATTTGCTTCAGTTTACTTAATTTCCATGATATTGTTTTTTTCAGGTAGGTCTAAGTTTTTTAATTCTGACAGTTCGACTTATAGTTTTGTATGATTTGAGTGTTGTAACAAACAGTCTGGCACCCAGGCTAGAAATAGCTGCTGCTTGTGACACGTGCCTTACAAAATAGTGAAACACTTAGTCATTGACGAGCAAAGCCTTCTAATACAGCAGATGTAGAGTGAGTGACTATAGTTACTCAGTGTGTTATTTTCAGTGAAGCTACAGTACATAGAAGTGGAGGCAAAAGTGATGCAACAGCAGAGACATGTGGTGAGTGGGAGATGTGCGGGGAACTTTCTATTTTCCTCTCTCTCTCTCTCTCTCTCTCTCTCTCTCTTTTCCTTCTTACCTCCCGCCATCTTCCCCTCACAGCCCTGACCTTTTCCTCTGTTTGCAGGATTATTACGGCTACAATTATTACAGATTACACTGAGAAGAAGCTCTTCAGCGTTGAGTTGAGAAACCTCTTTATTAAAGGCTTCTAATAGATCTTATTGACTTGATTTCATAAAGGGCAATCACAAGCACTGTAATAAAGGGGCTTTAGATATCACTGTCATTTTGTTCATGAATATGCAGATGCATATTTCTATCTTATACACGCACCAGTGTGGGCTAATACTGTATGTTTAAGTGGGCTTACACCTCCCAGAGGTTTGTGAGGGTCTTGAAAGTATCCCCTACTTCCTGGTTTTCCTGTGTTTCCTAGATCTGTTCCTGTGTTGTTGTTCCTGGTGAGTATGACTAGGCTGGGGAGGCCTGAACTGGTGGAGTGATCATGAAGTATCTGAGTTTAATCAGAGCTGAGGAGCAGCTTATTAATTACAGTGGGAGTCATAGTCTCGATACCTAAGGAACCCCCCCCCACACACACACACACACACACACACACAAAGGATGGGTCAAAGACACCGGCTGCTCCGGCTAATAAAGGCAGCATGCTAATGAGCTAGCTGAGGCTGGAAAAATAGACCCAGGCCAGATAATTAATAAAGTATATTGATCTCCCAGTAAAGACGTTAAGCCCCGATTTAAGGGCAACAAATGGAAAGGCATCGAACTTCGTCAAGTGGTGGAGCTGAAGGAAGAAATGTGAGAGCGCAGACAGATTGTCATTAAGAAAGTCACTTGCCAAACGCACAGACACAACAAACAACAAAACGGCCACATACGTTCTTCACAACGCAAAATAGAGGGAGGGAGAGAAACGATAATGAAGAGAGAGGAGGAGGTCGGGTTTCTCAAAAGAATCAAGAGTGCAGACGAGTGTTGTGTGTTTTGTTTGTTTGGTAATGGACTCTAACAAGACTTTATGGCCGCCGTGTGGTCCAGCTCTACGCATCTCACCCGACAAATAATGTGGCATGTACAGTGCCTTCAGAAAGTATTCATACCCCTTGACTTATGCCACATTTGTTGTGTTACAGCCTGAATTCAAAATGGATTAAATATATACTTTTTAAAATCTCACCCATCTACACATAATACCCCATAATAATCAAGTTAAAACATCTTTTTATACATTTTTGCAAATTTATTGAAATGAAATGCAAAAATATCTAATTAACGTAAGTATTCACACCCCTGAGTCAAAACTTTGTAGAAGGACCTTTGGCAGCGATTACAGCTGTGAGTCTTTCTGGCTAAGTCTCTAAGAGCTTTCCACACCTGGATGTGCAACATTTGCCCATTATTCTTTCCAAGATTCTTAAAGCTCTGTCAAATTGGTTGTTGATCATTTAAGTGATAATGCCCAAGAAGCTGGTGTTTGGAGGATATATTGGCACGGGTGTTGTTAGCCCCGAGACGAAGTCGAGGCCGGGAAAACTGTGACAATATATCCTCCAAACACCGGCTTCGAAGGCATTATCACTTTTACATATTCAAATGATTGACATATTTATTAAAATCATAAGAAACATTTGTGTGAATTTTACCGCTTTTTCGTGGTGTCCAATTGTTAGTAGCTACTATCTTGTCTCATCGCTACAACCAATTGTGCATCACCCCACGGACCTCCCTGTCGCGGCCGGTTACGACAGAGCCTGGGCGAGAACCCGCAGTCTCTGGTGGCACAGTTGGCGCTGCAGTACAGCGCCCTTAACCACTACGCCACCCAGGAGGCCCTTTAAAATCATAATTTACTATTTCATCTTTCCACAAGATATAGTCCCGACGCAAATCTACGGCTGGTCAGTCGCTCTATCGGTTTGGTTGCCAGAGACGCGACCCAGACGTTCAGTTTTTTTTTGTTCTGTATCTATGGATGCGACCCAGTCATTCGTTCTAAATGTTTCAATGCCATACCAGCTTGCAATGTTCTTATTCCTTGCTTGCTAGCTAGCCAACTATGGCTAACTTACAGTGATGTCAAACAGTGCACCCAGAATAACAGCAAAGTAGCTGTATTTGCATTTGTTTAAGCTGTTTTCTAGTGACATGTCTTTGGATACATCCATAACAATGACCTAATGAGGTGCAATTTCACCTGGCATAGAAAATGTGCTCACTCTTCAAGACACTGTTGTTCAGAGCAGCTAGCCAACAACACAGCTAACACAATCACTTCAAACTGAAGCTGGAAAGACTGCAAACTAGCTGAACTTCGTTTCATTTGACCTTTTTCAATTGCCATTTCTTTGTATATATCCATAAAAATGATGAGCGGATTCATGATTTCAAGTGGTTGAGAAACCAGCCTGTCAGTCTCATCCAGTCTCCTGACACGTTCATTACTATGGGACAGCTGGAGATTGAAACAATGTTGCAAATATCGGAGAGACAAACAGCAAGGTTTATACAAATCTCAGCTGTTTAAAGCGAAATATTAGTCTAAAAGAAATGTGAGAGAATGTGTAGATGCTTTTTATAGTGGAGATCAAGTTTATAAATTGCTTGGCTGGGCTGATGAGACAGGGGATTGCGCAGTCAGATGTAACAGAGTAAATAGGCATTTTAACGTCAGATTTAGCCGGTGGTAACTTGTGGAATGGTCACCAGCTGGAATGCAGTTTTAAGCAATCAACATTCAGTATTAGTCCCACCCGTTGTACAGTCTAATGCTAGACATTAGACAACCATTTTCAGGTCTTGTCATTTTAAAGTAGATTTAAGTCAACACTGTAACTTGGCCACTCAGGGACATTCTCTGTCTTTTTGATAAGGTTTTAGGTTATTGTCTTGCTGAAGGGTGAATTCAGATCCCTGTGTCCTCTAGCATTTTGCATGTACCATTCCGTTTATATTTTATTCCCAAAAAACCTCCCCAGTCCTTAACGATTACAAGCATAAGCATGACATTGTTTCCCATGGAAAGCTAACATATGGAATTGTTTTAAGATGGTCATACCAAGGATCATTTAGCTATTTAATTTAGAATTGTATGAACCCTGTAGGTACCAAAAAAATATATGAATAAATAGTTTGATAAAATATAGAATTTGGCCTTTACTACCCATAGAAATGCATTGAATAACAGTCATAAATGGCAAAACAGACTGTCCATAATAAGATTTTGAATGTGTGTATCTCTGAGATATAAGAAAGTGCATTGAATATTTTTGTTTTTTTGGACACATATTTAACCCCTCTTTTTGGTCGGCACAAAACTACCTCCATACTTCCTTCATGGTAGCTACTAACATAGTAGCTACTAACAAAGGCATGGTACCTACAGACGAGTCCTGTGACACTTGTGGGGGCCGTCCTTCATATTAGTTTGTAGCCCAGACGGTTCGGACTCTACAGACAGAAGTTGGCACATCGTCAGTATTGACTTCAGACGAGTCCCGTCGGGCTTGCGGGGGTCGTTCAGACGCTACAGACATTTTCATGAGAATATCAATTTTTGGGATGTCTCATGGTCTGACAAACACTGCTGTAGCTAGGCCTCCTTCCACCAGAAGCGTAAGGCCGACATAAGGGGATGCGGTAGATATCTCTAGCTTAAACCATCCATAGTGTAATTAATAACTGCACCATGCTCAAAGGGATATTGAATGTCTGCTTTTTTTACCCATCTACCAATAGGTGCCCTTTGCGAGGCATTGGAAAACCTCCTTGATCTTTTGTTGTTGAATTGGTATTTGAAATTCACTGCTTGACTGAGGGACCTGACAGATAATTGTATGGGTGGGGTACAGACATACATGAGGTAGTCATAAAAAAAGAATGTTAAACGCTATGCAACTTATTATGTGACGTGTTAAGCACATCTTTACTCCTGAACTTATTTAGGCTTGCCATAAAAATGGGTTGAATATTTATTGACTGAAGACATTTCAGCTTTTAATTTTTAATACATTTGTACAATTTTTGAAAAACAAAATTCCACTTTGACATTATGGGTTATTGTGTGTAGACCAGTGACATTTTTTTAAATTATTTTTTTTTACATTCAGGTTGTAACACAACAAAATGTGGAAAAATGTAAAGGGGTGTCAATACTTTCTAATGGCACTGTACATGCAGATCAGTTAATTACTCCAGTGTAGCAAATAATATTGCAATAGAATCCTAGCTAGACAACTTCGGTATTGAGCAGGGTTGGTGTCAATTCCATTTCAATTCAGTCATGTTAGGCAAATAACAAAAATTCTACTCAGTAGTAGAAGTACTGTTTGTTTCCTAAGACGACTTTGGACTTTTAATTCACTTCTGCATTGATTTAATTAAATGGAATTGACAGCAAGTCCTAGCACTGTGATATGTTTCATTGTAAGATAGTATCTTTACAGCCGTTTTTCTATAGGTGAGCGCTGTCGAATGGCTATAGTGACAGGTTTCAAGCGCTGTTGCTGTGTGCTGTCTCTACCAGGTCAGAGACCAGATACGCTCAAGTGCCTTGCATACAAAACTTGAGGGTCATCGCTGTAGGTTCACAAAAGACAGAAGAAAACATATATGCGCTGTATGGATTTGAGTATGCATTTTATGTGTGTGTTTATGTGTTCATGTATTTATGTGCATGTGTACCCACATTGGTTTGTATGCTCGTGTATGTGTTTGTGTGCTCATTCAGTGTTCATAAGAGCGATTGAGCTGGCAGCAGTCCAAATGAAGGCTGTGTTTTGTGTTTTGCCCACACTGGGGAGAGTGCTGGCGAGATGCTTCATCTTGACTCTCGTCTGGTAGCATGGCAGCACACTTAAAACTGCAATTTGTTTCCCTTGCATCCAATAAGCAGCTCACACCCTCCCCAATCAGTCACCTCGAGCACAGAGATTAAAAGCAGGAGGGAGAATGGAAAGAGGAGAGCGGAGCCGCTTGCTGGGAGAAACTGCGGTTGATTTGATAGAGAGAGGGGAGAGAGGGACAGATGGATGGATTTGCATTGTATTGTATTTGAGAAAGAGCGATAGAGGGGGAAAAGAAGAGTGAGAGGTTCCAGTGTGTCTGTACTTCTCTCCTGAAATGTCAAGGAATAGGAACGTGTGCTCAAAAAAACAAGATATGACTTGTTTTTTTCTAAATCAACAAAAATTATTGATCACAAATAAACAAGTCATACAGTTCAATGTCCACTGGAACACTAGTCTATTCAGTCAAATCAATAAGAACAAGTCATACAGTTCAATGTCCACTGGAACACTAGTCTATTCAGTCAAATCAATAAGAACAAGTCGTACAGTTCAATGTCCACTGGAACACTAGTCTATTCAGTCAAATCAATAAGAACAAGTCGTACAGTTCAATGTCCACTGGAACACTAGTCTATTCAGTCAAATCAATAAGAACAAGTCGTACAGTTCAATGTCCACTGGAACACTAGTCTATTCAGTCAAATCAATAAGAACAAGTCGTACAGTTCAATGTCCACTGGAACACTAGTCTATTCAGTCAAATCAATAAGAACAAGTCGTACAGTTCAATGTCCACTGGAACACTAGTCTATTCAGTCAAATCAATAAGAACAAGTTGTGCAGTTCAATGTCCACTGGAACACTAGTCTATTCAGTCAAATCAATAAGAACAAGTCGTACAGTTCAATGTCCACTGGAACACTAGTCTATTCAGTCAAATCAATAGTCCTGTGTCCACTGGAACACTAGAACAAGTCATACAGTTCAATGTCCACTGGAACACTAGTCTATTCAGTCAAATCAATAAGAACAAGTCGTTCAATGTCAGTTCAATGTCCACTGGAACACTAGTCTATTCAGTCAAATCAATAAGAACAAGTCATACAGTTCAATGTCCACTGGAACACTAGTCTATTCAGTCAAATCAATAAGAACAAGTCATACAGTTCAATGTCCACTGGAACACTAGTCTATTCAGTCAAATCAATAAGAACAAGTTGTACAGTTCAATGTCCACTGGAACACTAGTCTATTCAGTCAAATCAATAAGAACAAGTTGTGCAGTTCAATGTCCACTGGAACACTAGTCTATTCAGTCAAATCAATAAGAACAAGTCGTACAGTTCAATGTCCACTGGAACACTAGTCTATTCAGTCAAATCAATAAGAACAAGTCCTACAGTTCAATGTCCACTGGAACACTAGTCTATTCAGTCAAATCAATAAGAACAAGTCCTACAGTTCAATGTCCACTGGAACACTAGTCTATTCAGTCAAATCAATAAGAACAAGTCATACAGTTCAATGTCCACTGGAACACTAGTCTATTCAGTCAAATCAATAAGAACAAGTCGTGCAGTTCAATGTCCACTGGAAAACTAGTCTATTCAGTCAAATCAATAAGAACAAGTTGTGCAGTTCAATGTCCACTGGAACACTAGTCTATTCAGTCAAATCAATAAGAACAAGTCATACAGTTCAATGTCCACTGGAACACTAGTCTATTCAGTCAAATCAATAAGAACAAGTCGTACAGTTCAATGTCCACTGGAACACTAGTCTATTCAGACAAATCAATAAGAACAAGTTGTGCAGTTTTGTACCTTTTTAGGAGTAACTTGTCATTAGTGTTCCAGATATTCTCTGGTGCCCCTGTATACTTTTTTGCTAGTAGTTCTGAAAGTAGCGCTCACGAGACAAAAGTGGTCCCCAAAAATTGTGTACTACGTTACATATGTGCAGGTATGAGCACCACGTCATTGCTCTCTCTCTCTTGCTGTGCCGTGTGTGCATCTTAGCTAACTGTCAAACGGCGAGGAGCTATGGCTTATTGGTTGACCACATGGAGGAAAATGTAGGGAAAATGGCGTAGCACAGCTTTCCAGAAAAACAGTCACTTTCAAACTAGGCATTTCTTTGCTAATTGAGGTAAAACAGTAATTCTGCTCCTAGATTATGCATGTATGAACTACACATTGACACATACAGCTCAAAGCGGGAGGCTTAAAAATAATCAGTAAAGTTCTAGAGCATGTCTTTAAGGTGTGAGTCAATAATCTGGTGTGAGGTCACTTTCAAATGTGACTTTTGTGAAAAACATGTTTTTGGGGATATTTGTCTGACCCCGTGTGTGATAGATCCAGGTGATGATACTAACTCTGCAGATGGGAAGTGAGACAGTATAGCATTTATGTGTGTGTGTGTGACTGGCATGATGGTGTGAAAGCTGTTGTCCTTGTCAGAACACCTGCTGTTTCCTTCCCTCTTCTCCTCTCGTCCTCCTCCTCTCCTCCCTCCTTCCGACACTTCATCAATCCCCTCTTATCAGAGCTGGCATTAAGGGGACCACCAGAGAAAAAACACAGGACAGAGGAAAGGTCATCACACACACACACACACACACACACACACACACACACACACACACACACACACACACACACACACACACACACACACACACACACACACACACACACACACACACACACACACACACACACAGGAGCTTATATTTCCTCACAACTTCACCCCCTTGTTTTTTCACCACAATATTTCAATTTCTACCCCTCACTCGTCCTCTCAACCAAGTCATCCTCCTTCCCTCTTTACCTCCTTCTTCCTCTTCTTTCCTCATCCCTCCCTCCCTCTCTCATTATACTAATTAGATCCAGCAGATGAACATCCTCTTGTCTGTAGAGGAGGAAAGAGTGCTTCATGATGCAATGCACCTAATTTGCATATCCAAAGTTAATTGCAGGAGCGGAGCAGGTGTAAAATAATAATAATAATCACACATGACACTCACCTGTGACCAGCCTTGCACACACACACACACACACACACACACACACACACACACACACACACACACACACACACACACACACACACACACACACACACACACACACACACACACACACACACACACACACACACACACACACACACACACACACACACACACACACACATTCACTCGCACACGCACACTCTCTCATTCTTTCACATACAGACATACTGTAAACACACTCACACACATGACCTGTCATCACAACTGGCACGCTTTACACACCACCAAAGAATCAAATAAAATCCACCAATCTCAAGTGTTGCTGCTGTTAAAAAAATCTATTTTGGTTGGCAATATCTCCCTTCTGACAGTAAACCCCGTGAGACCTAAGACCTTCATCATTTCCTGTTAAACACAGAATCTGGTTTAACCTGCTGGCTAACACACCTCCACCTTACCAAGAAGCATCCCTGTGTGTTGCCGTGGCTCTAATTGCTGTAGCTAATTCTGTGCTGTCCTCTCACCTCTCTACTGTTTCTCTTGATGAGGTGAGGATCACACCTCTCCATGGCCCGACCTGTTCGTGAGGTGAATTTTCACACTTTTAACACTGTTGGAATCAGCAAGCCTTTAAAGCCGCACACACATGCTTACACACACAGATACATGCACACATACACAGGCTTTCCATTGATCTGACAGCTCATCAGAGTACAGAAAGCTTTCTTACAGCTCACACACTGACGTGTGATGTGACATTCAGGAGAGTCAACTGGTCTGTGTTCAAATTGTAAATAAACTCTCCATCAATAAAGTGAGGTTTCACATCAGGAGAAGTAACACATCCGAACAGTATTGTAGGATATTACTATGTTCATACTCTAGCAACCATGCAGCATCTAGAAACCATCATGGCTCCCACCATTTACCAAGAGGTGGCGTGGTTAGTTTAATCTAATTAGACTCACACCCCTTCAAAACTCCTTCTGACACTACAGCCAGTACAGTAATTCAACTTCAAGTACGGTAAGAAAAATGTACTGTACCTTCAGCACTTTCCGTCTGTTGACCTATCAGTCAATTCCCAAGGAATAATTTGCCTGTGAAGAATCACAAAAGCCACATATGAACAAGCTTTTCCTTCTTTTTAATGCATTATTTATCTCCAGAGGAGGAGGAGGAGGGAAGCCACTCACTCTCCTGCGTAGCCTGTGATGTCCTGTGTGTATTATTTATGATTTATTCCTTGTCACTCACTAGCGTAGTTAACATATTTCTATGTATTTATTTACAATACCGAGGGTCTCTTTCATGTTCGCTGGCAGGTTGAGAGGTCGTGGGAGGGGGAGAGGCCAGGTAATTGTAGCAGATGCATTCTAGGTGATCCTGGAGAGAACTCTAGGATCAGAGCCACGTATTTAGAGAGTCCGGCCATTGAGGGTTCTGTATCATGATACATTGACATGACATTATGGCAGCCATGTTAGAACCCCATTAACATTACATGGGGAATAGTTTTATTATACGATGTAAATGAACGACAATATTCACAATTCTAAAAGTTGTCCTAACTCTCTAAATACTTTACATGGCTCAGGTTAGGACTAGACGTCTTGAGATAGTAACTCATAGAGAGGGAAGTAGCGGTGGCTCTAATAAACCCGTACTCATTGTCTCGGAATGCTGTTAAAAATGCATCACAACCTGTGTGTGTTTAACTTTCCTAACATCTCTCCCTTGTCTACGTATCTTCATCAGCTCATTTCAAGACTCATTGGGATGACAACAGAGGAAGACATCATTTTTGGGGGGCTGCATCTCTGTTTAACTCAGGGCTTTAGGAGAAACAGAGAGAAGTGTGGTATCATTAGCTGTGTGTGGACTCGCAGGGCCCAGCAGAAGCTGGCATCAGCGCTGTTTGCACAGCTGTTAAAGTAATGCTATCGCATACCCTGCTTTCTGCTGCTGGACCTGCGTGGCTCACAACCGTTAATACCGACCTCTCCTGAGGTCTGCCTTCTCTTTCTGTCTCTCTCTGTCTCTCTGTCTCTCTCTGTCTGTCTCTCTCTCTCTGTGTCTCTCTCTCTGTCTGTCTCTCTGTGTCTCTCTCTCTCTCTCTCTCTCTCTCTCTCTCTCTCTCTCTCTCTCTCTCTGTCTCTCTCTGTCTCTCTCTCTCTGTCTCTCTGTCTCTCTCTCTACTTTGCTTGACCTCCTATCCCGACCAGATTATTCTAGTCTGGCACAACACATGCTCTGATACATTCTCTTGTATGGCACCTGGCATGTTCCGGAACATATTAATGGGGAATGGAGACACGGAACCTGGTTTCTGAGTGTTCAATGGTTCAGAGAGAATAACTACCCATTCTAATGGGTGTTATGGGTATCATTTCACCTTGGAGCCAAAGACTGTGAGAGGGGTTGAGATATAGCCATTGAATGAATATGATCCCTCCTCTGCTGTATTCCATTGTACTGCATGTCTGTATTTCCCAAAGCTACAGAACTGAATGACGTCGTTACATTTAGGGTGAAGGCGCTGGAGGAGCCTAAACTCTGTTTTAACTGCTACCATTGGAGGACAGCCAGGGAGGACGCCATTGATAGAAGTGAGCAAATGCAAAAACAAAAACGACAACAACAGACCCAGGCACTAATTCCACCCGCTCCTTCCTGTCACGGCGGGATAAACAGGAAGCATCTCATAAATTCCTCCTGAAAAGTCTGATTGCTGACAGGCCTGACCTCGGCAGTCCTGCCATGTTTACCCATAACTCACAATTAACGCAGAAATTAGCGCGTCCCCACGAGGATCCACAGCTTTATTTCCTTCTAACCGGGCAGTGCCGGGCCTGGACAGAAGCCCAGTTCTGTAATTTTGCGAGAGAGTGAAGGGGGGTGGAGGAAGGGAGGAGGAGGGGGTGCCAGGGGTACAGAGGATACAGAGGATACTTTGGGGGTTTAGGGCTGTTATGGATATAGCTATGGTAATTACTAGGAGCTTGTTATTGCCCACATTACCACACCTGCGTCCAAAACGAGCCGGTGGATATTAGAATATCTGAAGAGCGTCACGAACGGGATAACAGCAAACCAGGGCGGCATGAAGAGTGAGGATAGGGAGACTGATCAACCTAAAACAAGCATGCTGTCTTCATTAGCACACTTTAATTCTCACAAAACGTGAATTAAAAAAAAAATATATATATTGTTGTGTTTTTGCGCTGGCATGGCAGCGGGCAATACGTTGCCGGGTCCTTTTATTCATGAAATAAAGGAGCACCTGTTCTCTGACGTGTCAAACTGAATCTCACGGCTCGTTAGTGGGGCCCCTGCCCAATAACCAGCTTTAGAGCTGCTTTGGCCTAATTCCCATCTCAGCGCTGTCACTGGGTGTCATCGCCACAGTCATTCATGTTTTTATTCATTTCACATTTCATCATTTATTTATTGACTAACCAGACTGGCACAGCAAGAGACATTCAGGACATAGGTATGTGGATGCTGGGCAGACGTTACTAGCTTTTGAAGAACTGCTAGCCAGTGAGGTTTACTTACTGAAATGTAGTAGTCAAGCCTAAACTTTCTTTTTTGAAATCAGATCATCTGTGTTATGTACAGCTTTCCACACCTGGATTGTGCAACATTTGCCTATTTTATTGTTTTTTTTCAAGCTCTGTCAAATTGGTTGTTGATCAATGCAAGATCTGCAGGTCTTGCCGTAGATATTTAAGTCAAAAATGTAACTTGGCAACTCAGGAACATTCACTGTTTTCTTGGTAAGCAACTCCAGTGTAGATTTTAACCTTGTGTTTTAAGTTATTGTACTGCTGAAAGGTGAATTCATCTCCCAGTATCTGGTGTAAAGCAGACTAAACCAGGTTTTCCTCTAGGATTTTGCCTGTGCTTAGCTCCATTTAAATTATTTTCCCCCCTGAAAAACTCCCCAGTCCACCACTATGCTTGAAAATTTGGAGTGTGGTAATCAGTAATATGTTCGGGGCAAATCCAATACAACATAACACTTTATATTCAGGGCAAAAAGTGAATTGCTTTGGCACTTTTTTTGCAGTATTACTTCAGTGCCCTGTTGTAAACAGTATGCATGTTTTGGAATATTTTTTATTCTGTACAGGCTTCCTTCTTTTAGGTTAGTATTATGGAATAACACAGTTGTTGATCCATCCTCAGTTTTCTCCTCTCACAGCCATTAAACGTTGCAAGTGTTTTAAAGTCACCATTGGACTCATGGTGAAATCCCTGAGCGGTTTCCTTCCTCTCCGGCAACTGAGTTAGAATGGACCCCTGTATCTTTGTAGTGACTGGGTGTATTGATACACCATCCAAAGTGTAATTTAAATAACTTCACCATGCTCAAAGGGATATTCAACGTCTGATTTTTATTGTTACCGATTTACCAATAGGTGCCCTTCTTTCCAAGGCACTAGAAAACCTTCATGGTATTTGTGGTTGAATCTGTGTTTGAAATTCAATGCTGAACTGAGGGACCTTTACTGATAATTGAATTTGTGGTTCAAAGATGTGGTAGTCATTCAAAAATCATGTTAAACCCTCACAGAGTGAGTCCATGCAACTTATTATGTGACTTTTTACTCCTGAACTTATATAGGCTTGTCATAACATAGTGGTTAAATAGTTATCGACTCAATACATTTCAGCCTTTCATTTTTTCAATACATTTGTTAAATAAAACATTAAAAAAAAAAAGAATTCCACTTTGACATTAAGGGGTATTATGTGTAGGCTAGTTACAAAAGAAATCGCGATTTAATCTACATTAAATTCAGTCTGTAACACAACCTAATGTGGAATAAGTCAAGGGGTATGAATACTTTCTGAAAGCACTGTACACTTCAGAACAAAAGTTGTGCATCTTGATTGCTGACCAATGACAGTCATCAGCATAGGCGCCCAAATCCAGATTAGTGACCAGAAAGAATTTATTTCATTTCGTCCAGCCTGGCAAAAATGGAGCAGGCCTATGTTTTTCATCTATATAAAATACAGTTTAACAGTGGTTAAGTCCGCTGTACTGCAGTACCAGCTGTGCCACCAGATACTCTGGGTTCGTGCCCAGGCTCTGTCGTAACCGGCCGCGACCGGGAGGTCCGTGGGGCAACGCACAATTGGCCTAGCGTCATCCGGGTTAGGGAGGGCTTGGTCGGTAGGGGTGTCCTTGTCTCATCATCAGATGAGACCAGGGAGACCAGATAGTAGCTACTAAAACAATTGGATACCACGAAATTGGGGAGAAAAAGGGGTAAAATTCACACAATAAAATAAATAAATACAGTTTAACAATCTACTATGAATCTTTACTATAACAATACCTGAAGATTTGATATTTTCCTATTTCAGATGGGCCTTGTTTGGGTGGCTACTCGCCATGTGTCTAAAGATAAGCAGCTGTAACATCGCACTGCCTTCAATATTATCGGATGACGATGTAGCATGGTGAATTTATGAAGATATTTGTGAGGAAGAGCTCTGCAGGTAGGCTTCCGTCTAAAGTGATGGCATGGTTTGGACAGAACATCAAGTGAAATGTTATTTGTCACATGCCCCGGAAATAAATGAACATAAAATGCTTGCTTATGAGGCTGTGCCGAGGTACAAGGTATTTTATGTAGATATGTACATGAAGGTAGGGTAAAGTGACTAGGCATCAGCATAGCCACGGGAGTTAGGGTGGCTGAGGGTGCTGCAGCACCTCCTGAAGAAGCAGAATGAAAAATAAATATGAATAAAAAATAAGAAATGCACAAAAGTAGTGCACTGGGCCTTTACTAGTCCTATATTAGCTGGCTGATATAGGTCTGTAGCGCGGGCCCCCAAAACATTCAGCATCTCTAACCTCCATGTATGCTGTCTCATTGCTGTCGGTGATCAGTCAGTCCTACCACCGTCGTGTCGTCAGCCAACTCGATGGTGTTGGAGTCTTGTGTGGCCATGCAGTCATGGGTGAACAGGGAGTACAGGAGGGGACGAAGCACACAGCATTGAGGGGGCCCTGTGTTGAGGGTCAGCGTGGCAGAGGTGTTGTTGCCTACCCTCACCCCCTGGGGCCGGCCCTTCAGGAAGTCCAGGATCCAGTTACAGAGAGAGGTGTTCAGTCCCAGGGTCCCCTGCTGAGGGGACTGTGGTGTTGAATGCTGAGCTGTACTCTATGAACAGCATTCTCATGTAGTTATATCCCCTCTTGTCCAGGTGGGAGAGGGCAGTGTGATGCGCAACTGAGATTGCGTCATCTGTGGATCTGTTGGGGCGGTATGTGAATTGGAGTGCGTCTGGGATGATGGTGTTGATGTGTGTCATGACCAGCCTTTCAAAGCACTTCATAAGTACAGATGTGAGTGCTACAGGGCGATAGTCATTTAGGCAGGTTACCTTGGAGCTCTTGGGACAATGGTGGTCTGCTTGAAACATGTTGGGATTACAGACTGGGACAAGGACAGATTGAAAATCTTTGCGAACTCGCGCTGAGTCCGTCCGGCCTTGTGATTGTTAACCTGTTTAAACATTTTGTTCACATTTGCCATGGAGAGCTAGATCATGCAGTCATCCGGAAAAACAGGAGCTTTCACGTAAGCCACAGTGTTATATTCCTCGAAGCGAGCATAAAAGGCATTTAGCTCGTTTTGGAGTTCTGCATCGCTGGGCAACTCACGGCTTGGTTTCCCTTTGTAATCTGTTATTGTCTGCAAGCCCTGCCACATACGACAAGCGTCGGAGCCGGTGTAATAGGATTCCACCTTCCTCCTATATTGTCCTTTTGCATGTTTGATGTCTCGTCGGAGGTTGTAGCAGTCTGTCTTGTTGGCATCCATGTCTGTTTCCTGTTTCTTGTAAGCGGTAACTCTAGCCCTTAGCCCAGTGCGGATATTTACTGTAATCCATGGTTTTTTAATCCATGGTTGGATACGTTGTTACAGTCACTGTGGTGACTACATCACCTATACACTGACGAAGACTGTGACTGTTGCGTGAAACTGCTTAATGCTATCCGGTGAATCCCAGAACATATCCTAGTCTGTACTAGCAAAACAGGCTTGTAGACTCGTTCGGATGCTTTCTATCTGATCCTGCAACCTTCAAGTAGGCCGTATGGTTTAGCGTTCTCTGGACTCCAGTCAAGTGACATGATACAGTATATCCCTAGTTTTATATTAACTGCCAACAACAAATGACTTTCAGCTCAAAATGTAGTTTTTCTGACTGTAATGACTAGATTTGCACAGCGATTGTGCACACATTTTCATGTGTACACATGCATGTGCTTGCACGGGAGGTCGCACGTTTTGTACCACTCCTTTTTGGGGGTAACGTTTCAAAGAGTTTGCAAACCACCGGAATACATGACAGTGGCAACAACTGTTGGATATAGTCAATGTAGGCTACAGTATTTGTTACAATCGTCTATTTTGACTGTGTTGCTCATTGTTTAATACTGTAATTGCAGTATTTATTCCAGTTCAATAGATGTCCTCAGATTGTGTAGCTTTCCCCTCTTTAGAAACTGCTCTTTCCATTACAAATACAAACCAGGGGAGTCCAGGCGAAAGCTCTGATCAATGTAAAGTTCAATCAATGTAGATGAAGGGGAGGAGACAGGAGTCAGCCTTGAGACAACTGAGACGTGGGTTGTGTATGTGTGCCATTCAGTGGTTAAATGGGCAAGACACAAGATTTAAGTGCCTTTGAATGGGGTATAATAGTAGGTACCAGGCACACTGGTTTGTGTCAAGAACTGCAACAGTGCTGGGTTTTTCACACTCAACAGTTTCCCGTGTGTATCAAGAAGGACATCCAGCCAACTTGAATAAACAATAGGAAGCATTGCAGTCAACATGGGCCAGCATTCCTGTGGAACGCTTTGGACACCTTGTAGAGTCCATGCTCCAACGTTCTGAGGGCAAAAGGGGGTGCAACTCAATATTAGGAAGGTGGTTTTTACCAAGCTACTAATTACTTTGCACTGGAAGAAGTTAAGCTACCCAACACTAAAGTTACTTAGAAAGTAGTTCACTATATCCAAACTACTTTGTGATTAATTATCATATCTAAATCTGAAATGTCAGAGACTACAAATTGCAAAAACAGTTCACTTTGAAGTCAGCCCACTGGGCACACACTGGTTGAATCAACGCTGTTTACACGTCATTCAATGAAATAGATGTTGAATTGATGTTTGTGCCCAGTGGGAAATGTTAACAAAATGTGAAATTTAGCCTATTAAACATAACTATATTTGAAGTGAGAATTAGGCAGTTCTGATGCTGAAGAAGACATGGAATTCTTGCTTACTTCACCCATATTTCATTTTCTTTTTGCAAAGAAAGTAGTGTGTAGTTCCAGCAGTAAGCTACACCGATACATGGCAAAAAAAGTAATTAACGACTTAAAACACTACCTAGGAATGAATTTAGTTCAACTACTTTACCACCAAGCAACTGCAAAATGTAGTTCAATTACTAATTGAACTGTATGTAGTTCACTACTCTCCAACTCCCCAACACTGGCTGTCCATGTGCAATCCTTTGAGATTTGCCAACTGTTTCTGTGCACAAAGAGTGCTTGTGTACATACAGTATGTGTCTACAGGGCTCGTATCTTGTGTGAGAGCCTGCCCACAAGAAGAAGCAGCTTCCCTTCCCTTCCCCTTCTCTATCCCCTCCCCTCTTCTCCTCCTCCCCCTCCTCCCCCTATCGGTAACAGAGCTGTCACCGTGCTCTTAACCAGATCTGAAGGCATTAACACCCTGGCCCTGGTCACTCCCGCTGGGGACCCTGTGTGACAGCAGCGGTGCCCTCCACTACAGAGCAAAAACAGTAGCCAGAGCATCCAACCTGCCAGGCAGCAAGGCCAGGGGGAGAGAGAGGGCTGCTGGGGACTGGAATAGGGGTTGGCACGGGCACCATGCGTTGGCAGCTAGGCCCAAAGTCACTCTCCAGGACCTGGCCCTCGCCCAGTCAGCTGAGCCCGGGCCAAAAAACAGCCAGAGAGAAGAAGAGAGGAGCGAGGGATGGGAGCGAGGGAAAGGAGGATGGGAGGAGAGCAGCTCTCTCATTTAGCCCTCCAACTGTTTCCCTTCTCGCATTTTAATTGACAGAATAAATGCACCTGCCATTGTGTAATATCAGAGAGATTAGTTCTAGTGGAGGAGGAGGTGACAGAGGGGAAACGGTTTGAGGGATGGACCTAGGGGATGGTGGCATGCTGAAGTCACTCACTTGTTTTAATGGCATTTTGAGGAGTTGAGAGAAGAACATGCCAATGCTACTGTGCCATTTTTTCAAAATGAATGATAATTAGCCGATTGCAGAGATATGAATGTGCAGCACTGTTACCTTTCCCTTCATCAAATCAAATCGCAGAATAGCTTCAAAGATAGATGCTTTCGGTTTTCAGAATAAGACTTGTCCACGCAAACAAAGATACTGTCATGTACATGACTAAACCTAGGTTTCCCCCTTTCCCTTTCCTCCATAAAAATACCGTCTATGAGAGATGGACAAATACTGCCTATGAGAGACACTTGAATGCAGCATATGGTGTTGTTAGAATGAATTACTTTCCAATGATTAAATTTATTTGTTTGTGTATAAATAATTTAGTGCAAAATGTATATCCAAAACCTCTTTCTCCCACATTATTTTCGTCCTAAAACAATTAAATTATCAGCATGTGACGTGATTTTGAGATGGGGGTTGGATAGAGGGGAGATGGTGTGGTGGGGGGAACTGGACAGATTTCTACCGCATAATTTAAATTTAATTGGACCAGGCCCGACTGTCTGGGGTCAATATGAAGAGAAAATCAGTCACATTAATCAAGATAAAATTATCAGCTGATTAATCAGTGTTCTAATTATGGTGCTGCGCTTCTCTCTTTGTTCTGTTTTAATTACTCTATTTCATTGTCTTTTCCATATGGCCAGCATGTACCCGCATAACGCCCAACACACACGTGCGCACACACACACACGCTTGCACATATACACACACAAACACATACACACTCCTACCATTAACCATAAGCACACAGCAAATCTACCTTACTTGCAGTCATATCTTCTCACCTCTCCTTCTGCACTCCATTCAGTTTCCTATCTCCACCCTCCAAATTGTCCCTCCTCTCCTTGTCGTGCTGGTGCTGCCATAGGGAGTAGAGTAATCTGTCTGTCTGATGCTACTAAAGGCCTGCTAAAGTCTCACCGAAATGCTCCTTTAGCAGTCTGTTTGGTTAAGAATAGGATGGCTAGCATGCTATAATGTTAACTACCTATGGGTGAGCTAATTCTAGTAGTGTTAAGTATCAGACTGGAATGTAATACGTCTCTGAATAAAACATGTTCTGTTGCCACAGGGGCTCCACATTAGCCTGGCAAAGTGGTGATTAACCATCATATTTGCCACCGTATAACTCCCCTTTCCCTTCTCTTTCCATCTTCTCTTTCCATCTTTCTCTCATTCCATCTCCCACTCTTCCTCTCTTTCTCTCTCCTTCTTCTTAGAATTTCACAGAATGGGTCCCACTTTACATTGCACAGTAGTGACCATACTAGACAATAGTATCACTACAGTCAATTAACTTGAGTAGAATATCTTATGTAATTGCATTTCTGTACTGTCTTCGACAACTTGATCAAACATAAGCAAGGCTACTTTTAGCCACGCATCTGACCCGCCATATAGTTCACAACGTTCCTCTTTTAAAGCTTGTCAACGTTCCACCATGTCGGGAATGTCCCAAAGTACAGCCTCTGTGGCCTTGCAGAACCTGTTTCCTGCTACCGTGGTGTTATGGTTCTATTGAGATATCCTGACTCCCCATGTCTCCTTGTCAGCACGCAGGGTTGAGTTAGACATCAATGAGGACCACTCACGCCACCGCCACTGCCACCGCCACTGACACTGACACCGACAAACCTTGCCGAATATGTAATTAGTGCGAGCAGTACAAGTGTCTCATGCATATTCATGTGCTTTTTAATTAGGCGACTCTCTTCCCAGCTAGCGCCCAGCGCCACGGCCATCCTGTAAAAAAAGTTCCCTCAGCGTCCCCATGTGCAGGTTTCACACATCCTTATGGAGAGAAAGGGAGAGAGAGGGGGATGGTGAGAGAGATGTGGAGAGATAGAAAAGGGAGACAAGGTGAGAGAGTAAGAGTTTTTTTGAATGGCGTTTACAGATTCAGGCCATTCTTAACATTCAACATTCAATGAAATTATATACATTGTAGGTGTTCAAATAGCCTACGGTAATGGAACAAAAACATGATTTTATTTACAGCGAGTCATGGATCCAGTGGCTATTTGGCACTGTCTGGTAACTGGTTTGGTTGGATGAGACTTGTGTGAGTCTTTACGCTTGTGAATAAGTGAAACTGATCATGATATGGGTGAAAACCCCAGACAGGTCAATGTAATGTGATGATAATGTGTTGCACGATACTTTATCTCTAACTCTTTCAATGTGAACATTTGACAATAGGGATGAAGTGTTTTTGTCAATAAAGAATGCAGACATAGTGCAGTTCTTTGTATGTACTGCTCATCAATATGCAACGTGCACGTGTGACAAATTCTGAGTAGTAGTCTTTAGTTTGATGGTTAGCAACTATAAAGTACTAAATCCAGACATGTCTTTACTTCACGTTTCTATAGAAGGGATGATGTGAATGTGTTCCATTTACAACTGGGTTTATTATGGAAATTTGATAACACAGTGTGATGACAGTAAAAAGACAGGTCTGGTCTCTTTTATGTGTCAACTACATATGAGACCATACAATACAAACACAGTTGAATCTCATAAGTGATCCATACGGTTAGTACCTTGGCAGGTAAGGAATATATGAATGTATTAGCTGTTATTTTGCAAGAGGACCGAATGATTAATTTGTCATTCTTATGGTGAAATGTTTTGTCTGCCAAACAAAGATCAATCAGGCTAAAATGACAGAATTACTCAAGATTTGAAAAACTTCTGAGAGACTTGCCAAACTAATGAGCTTAATTCAAGCCCAAGATAAAAGAAAACAACCCTTCATTTTTTACAAATTTAAGATAATATCCTTCTCTCTGTATCTCTCTCTGACTTACTCACGCACTCACTTGTCACTACTAACACTCGCAGTACTAATCACTGATCTTTGAACACATACAGCAAAGCCAGACCTCGGCAGCAGCCTAACAGTGCCCTCTACTGACAATTACAGGCAACTACATTTTTATTTGAGCATAAAATGGGAAGGGAGGGTAGAGAGAGTATGAGAGGGGGACTTGGAACAGCACCAGCTCAGTAGGACCTCTCCACTCACAATCAGCTACTCTGGGCTTGTGAAACTGGCTCATTAGTCGGGGTCTTTTTAACTGGAGATGTGGGGAGCGATTAGGCCCCAGCTCTGGCCCACGTGGACACAAAATGGCCGCCATCCGGCCACCCGTGGCTCAGAGCTGTCTGGCGGCGGGCTGGAGCGTGTGGCGTGATGTCTTCACCGGGCCGGCAGCAGATCCATC
Organism: Oncorhynchus gorbuscha; assembly: GCF_021184085.1. Classification (NCBI taxonomy): domain Eukaryota; kingdom Metazoa; phylum Chordata; class Actinopteri; order Salmoniformes; family Salmonidae; genus Oncorhynchus; species Oncorhynchus gorbuscha. The sequence continues at coordinate 94,275 of NW_025745889.1, read as the reverse complement.
ATCTGCCTGTTTATCTCCCCTCCGCTGGCACAGTCATCCATCAGGCCTAAACTGTCACTCCGCCGCATTCCTCTGGTAAATAAGGAGAAACTCTGTGGGATGGGCCTGTAGGGGGAAAGGGGTTGGGGTGGTATGGTGGTGGGAGGTGAATACAGGGATGGGGTGTGGAGCCAGGGGAGGAGTTCACAGCCCGCTGGACTGAACAGGGCAGGTAGTTTGAAGGGCACTGCCATTTTGGTTGACTATATGAGATGGAAGGTACCGCATAATTAGTCGGCAAGCAATGCAGACCTTTGGTCAAACTGTTGTGTTCCTCAACCTTATTATAAAAAATATTGTGTGCAAGTCTGCATGTCTGTCTGCAAGTGTGCATGTCTGTTTGAATCATCTCAAATATTCTGAAGGTATATGATTATGATAGCATCAGCAGACATGATTAATTCAGCCATGGCCTACACATCATACAGTGTGACTGATGGTGTGACCAGCTGTGTGGTGACAGGGAGAAATGACTGCAGTCAGTGTGCACTGCCTTAGAGGGTCAGATTGCATTGTTGAGAGTAAACTTGTGTGTTCTGGCTGGAGATCAGTGTGTGTGTGTGTTGGCAGTTGGTCAGATACATGTGTGTGTCACTTGGCAGCAGGTCCTCTCTGGCCCCGCTGGCTGACTGGCGGTTCAGACGCTGTGTGTGTATGCATGTTTGTGTACGTTGTTTCTTGATGTTTTATTATCAGTTATTAATTTGCCCTTCCAGCGGTCCTGGAGGCCTTTGGCAGCCCATGTGTGTGTGTGTGTGTGTGTGTGTGTGTGTGTGTGTGTGTGTGTGTGTGTGTGTGTGTGTGTGTGTGTGTGTGTGTGTGTGTGTGTGTGTGTGTGTGTGTGTGTGTGTGTGTGTACAGGCCCTAGCCAAACAGGGACAGTTTGGGAGAGGAACCTGGCCAGGTAATCCATTACAGTTGAGAGGCCCTGTCTATGAGCACATAGCTTTTATAACTACGTTGAGAGAGCTCATGGGTTTAAATTCACCAGATATATATACACACAGACAGCTGCTCTTCAGGGACCAAGGGCTGCATCTTTTTCTTGACATAATCTTGAATTCCTAACATCCTTTGACCCCCCCCCCCCCCCCCTTCTCCTCTCTGTCTCCTCGTGTCCTCTGTAGTTGAGGAGGTTGGATGGTATTCCATTGGCACAGATGGGCAGAGACATATTCTGATGCTGACCCACTTCTACAAGGGCACCAAGGTGACCTGACTGACAGACACCCGCACTTCCCTTCTAAATCACTCAGGGTTAAAGCTCACAACCCTGTGTTCGGTGACGGGATTCCTCCTAAATGTCAGTATGAATGTCAGGGCTCGACCCCGGCCAAAGGCCTTCCAATGCATCCACACAATGTCCTCCTTAAGTAAACGTAGTTACACTTTGACCCACCCATCCATGTCCATAACAGAAATATGTTATTTTCTTTGGTGCACTTGTTCTCTGTGCTGATGGACAGATCTGAAGACATTTTGTAAGTTGGCCAACCCCATGTGTCAGTGACAGTCTTTTTTACACATCTCATAAATCAAGTCTTATGAATAATAATTGTTGGTATATCGATTGCCAGGACCAATATATATATATATACTACCGGTCAAAAGTTTTACAACACCTAATCATTCAAGGATTTTTCTTTATTTTGACTATTTTCTACATTGCAGAATAATAGTGAAGACATCAAAACTATGAAATAACACACATGGAATTATGTAGTAACCAAAAAGTATATCTTATTTTATATATTTTATATTTGAGATTCTTCAAAGTAGCCACCCTTTGCCTTGATTCTTTGCACACACTTGGTATTATCTCAACCAGCTGCACCTGGAATGCATTTCAATTAACAAGTGTGCCTTGTTAAAAGTTCATTTGTGGAATTTCTTTCCTTAATGCATTTGAGCCAATCGGTTGTGTTGTGACAAGGTAGTGGTGGTATACAGAAGATAGCCCTATTTGGTATCAGAACAAGTCCATATTATGTCAAGAACACCTCAAATAGGCAAAAGGAAATGAGAGTCCATCATTACTTTAAGACATGAAGTTTCAGTCAATACAGAACATTTCAAGAACTTTAAAAGTTTCTTCAAGTGCAGTCGCAAAAACCATCAAGCGCAATGATGAAACTGGCTCTCATGAGGACCGCCACAGAAAAGGAAAACCCAGAGTTACCTCTGCTGCAGAGGATAGGTTCTTTAGAGTAAACTGCACCTCAGATTGCAGCCCAAATAAATGCTTCAGAGTTCAACAGACACATCTCAACATCAACTGTTCAGAGGAGAGCGTGTGAATCAGGCCTTCATGGTCGAATTGCTGCAAAGAAACAACTACTAAAGGACACCAATAGAGGAGAGGAGACATGCTTGGGCTTAGAAATATGAGCAATGGACATTAGACCAGTGTAAATTTGTACTTTTGGTCTGGAGTCCAAATTGGAGATTTTTGGTTCCAATTGCCCTGTCTTTGTGAAACGTGGATACACAAAATATACTTCTTGGGTTACTACATGATTCCATGTGTTATTTCATAGTAGAAAATAGTAAAAATAAAGAAAAACCCTTAAATGAGTAGGTGTCTAAAACTTTTGACCGGTAGTGTATGAGAACAATATCTAAAGAAATCTACTCACACACACCCCCCTAGAGTAACAGTATATGCAGTATAAGCAAATTCAATGTCATTTTATCAGCTTTTTTTTCTCTGATTTTAAACAAGTTCAAGTCTCAATAATTGTCTTGACCAATGTGTGTGTGTGTATATATATATCTAAAGAAATACACACACTTTCACACTCACACACACTCCTAGAGTATATTATACAGCATAAAAAAATCCAATGTAAGAGCATGGCGAGTGATGCCTGCTACAGCCTTCTCCCACACACATACCACAGACATCAATGCACACCTGCGTGATAGATAATTTCAATCTTCAAATGTCAATATGATCTGTCTAGACACTTGTACTAACTACGTTGACACCAAATGACATACATTTACACCAAACAGAATTTGTTCAGTGCCGCATTTTGATATTGTACTAAATATACAGTGGTGGAAAAATTACCCACTTGTCATACTTGAGTAAAAGATACCTGAATAGAAAATGATTCAAGTGAAAGTCACCCAGTAAAATACTTCTTGAGTAAAAGTCTAAAGTATTTGGTTTTAAATATACATAAGTATCAAAAGAAGATGTAATTGCTCAAATATACTTAATTAAGTATCAAAAGTAGAGGTATAAATCACTTCAAATTCTTTATATTAAGTAAACATGATGGCTCAATTTTTTTTATACTCAACAAAAATATGAATGCAACATGTCAAGTGTTGGTCCCATGTTTCATGAGCTGAAATAAAATATATCTACCTTCCTCTAACAGTTTGTGCAGAAATGATTTGGTTGTGCAAACCAACAGTTTCATCAGCTGTCCGGATGGCTGGTCTCAGACCATCCCTGAGGTAAAAAAGCCGGATGTGGAGGTTCTGGGCTGACGTGGTTACACGTGGTCTGTAGTTGTGAGGCCGGTTGGACATCCTGCCAAATGCTCTAAAAAGATGTTGGAGGCGGCTTATGGTAGAGGAATATACATTCAATTTTCTGGCAACAGCTTTGGTGGATATCGCTGCAGTCAGCATACCAATTGCACACTCCCTCAAAACCTGTGGCATTGTGTTGTGTGACAACTGTACATTTTAGAGTGGGCTTTTATTGTCCCCAGCACAAGGTGCGCCGATGTAATGATCATGCTGTTTAATCAGCTTGTTGATATGCCACACCTGTCAGGTGAATGGGTTATCTTGGCAAAGGCGAAATGCTCACTAACAGTGAAAATGTTAGAAATAAGCTTTTTGTGCATCTGAAACATTTCAGGGATCTTTTATTTCAGCTCATGAAACATGGGAACAACACTTGTTGCATTTATATGTTTGTTCAGTGTAATTTACAGATAGCCAGGGGCACACTCCAACACTCAGACATCATTTACAAACTAAGCATTTGTGTTTAGTGAGTCCACCAGATCATAGGCAGTAGGGATTACCAGTGATGTTCTCTTGATAAGTGTGTGAATTGTACCATTTTCCTCTCCTGCTAAGTATTCAAAATGTAACAAGTACTTTTGGGTGTCAGGGAAAAGGTATGGAGTAAAAAGTACATTATTTTCTTTAGGAAATGTAGTGAAGTAATAGTAAAAGTTGTAAAAAAATATAAATGGTAAAGTACAGATC
>NW_025745889.1:35000-85000 GCF_021184085.1 Oncorhynchus gorbuscha | reverse complement strand
TGTATTTTTCTTTTGTGAAAATCTTTGTGGAGCTGCATGTCTAACAATATAGCTTCCGTCCCTCTCCTCGCCCCAACCTAGGCTCGAACCAGGAACCCTCTGCACACACCAACCACGGTCACTAACAAAGCACTGTTACCCATCGTGCCACAAAAGCCGCAGCCCTTGCAGAGCAAGGGGAACAACTACTTCTAGGTCTCAGAGCAAGTGACGTCACTGACTGAAACACTATTAGCGCTCACCACCGCTAACTAGCTAGCCATTTCACATCGGCCACACATGCATGGCACTGTGTGGTGTTGACTGTGTTTGTTATGCCTATGTTGTGTTTTGATGTTTTTTAAATATTGTGTGAAAACTAAATAAAAATGGAACCACAACACATTTGTAAACTTATTTAGTTCAGTTTAGTTAACCAGAGTGAGGGTAAACGACAGGCATATTCTCTGCTTTCTACAGTATGTTTTTATCATTATGTTGGTTAGACGGTGGGTCACTTGGGAGGATCATCCATTATAATTACAGAGAAGGAAGATTTTCTCAGAGTATTCCTTATTATAAATAATGTACGGTACCTAAATCCTTTCTGAAATAACCCCCTTAACTCAACAACCACGTGTGTCCTCCGTAATGTCCCTCTGGCCTTTTAGCACCACAGACATCTTCAATAAGTATGAGTAAAAGCAACTTCAGGTGGAGGGGGTGAGTTACTTTTTAAACATTTACATTTTACATTTTCATTCCTTTCCAACTTATATTTTGCCTTTCACTCAGCATGAAAACCACTCAGACCTCTTCACAAATGCTCAAAAGGTAAATGGAAGGCCGTTAAACTAATCTTGAGATAAAAAGGGACTTTTAAACATACTCCACATTCCCTTTTTAAGAGAGGGGTGCTGAGTGTGTGCTGTGATAACTGATTTGTGCATTTGAGGCCCATTTGAAACAACAATTTTCTCCTCTCCTCCTCTGAGAGTTAGTGTTGCCAATAGGCACTGCCAGTTTCAGGGGAGTGGATGTGACCGTGCACTGATAGCTTGTCAGAGTGAATTAGCCTCTGAGCAGCGTCCTCTTGGCACATACAGCTGCATGCCCTCTGCCCACCACCCCACATACGTGCCCAAGATTAGAATTGATAACCTGCGCTGTCAATAACACTCTAATCACAATAATTCTGTGTTTAGGGGCAGAGAGAGGCTACAGACGTCTGGGCCGAGGATGGGCAAACTGGGGCGAGAAATAAGGAGGTTGTGTGTGTGTGTGTGTCTGTCCAGGAAAGTTGGGGTTTTCCCCACTGGACTCATTTTTTAGGTTGGCCCGGCAGCAGCTGGTCAGGTGAACCAGAGGGGACGATGGGAAGAGGACACACCTGGAGGGAGAGCACATTGCTCCTGTAAGGGACATATGTGGGGTCCAGAGACTGTGTGTTTAGAGTGTGTTTGAGCGAGTATGTGGTGTGTCATTATAGAACAAGGTACCCAGCTAACGACAAACATTCCCACAACTTTAGAGAACGTTCCCTTAAGAGGAATGTAGGAATGTTCCTGTGATGTACAATAAATGTTTGCAAGAGACCATTCCTTTAATGTCAAATAGATCTTGCCCAGAACTTGGTTACCATGTTCTCTGAACTTAAGGTATAATGTTCTAGACATGTTAAATGAGAACGTTGTAAGAAAATTTGTGTCCAGCTTTCGGTTGATTAGGAGAATATTCTATCAACGTCCCACCAAGCATACACAGAACATGGTTGCCGTATTCTCAGAACATAAGATATTCATGTTCTAGACACGTTTCATGGGAATGTTGTAAGAGCATTTATGTGAGACAAAAAACGTCATTACAAATCATGTCTTGTTACTGTGCCAATACAGGCTCTGATTGGTGAACCACTGACCCAGTCATAGCTCTTTATCTGTTGGCAAGGCTAGGAATACTCTCACACACAGTGCTTTTAACCTAGTGTTTTCAACTTCCATATGACATAAATAAAAAATATATTGTGCTTGTTTATTTATACAGTAATTATTATTCAACCTTTCTGCACCTGGGATTGGAACTCTGATCTTCCTGCTATGCCACCATGTCATCTATCAGCTGATCTGATTATTCTTATCATTGATTTGATTTACTTATTTCAACAATTGAAGAGCTTTCTGTATAGTCATCTAATGTTGGTGGGGAATGTCAACATGTCAACCTTTTATTGAAACTCCTGAATCACTATGATCAATAAGATATATTATTGAATAAACTTTTAACAGACCTGAGATCTTCAAAGTATTGCTTACACCTATAAAGTTGTTTCAGGTCTATAACTGCCTAGGGAGGAGGGTTTATAGTTTGTCATTATTGCCGTTTTGAATTGTATTTATCAGACATTTCGATTGTTCAGATGGACATTTTGTTTTACACTTTGAAATATTATTTATGCATCTTTGTTTATTATCATAATATGTATAGACTTCTCCTCTTTCACACATTCCTGAAACTTTGGCTGCCAGCTTTGTGCCTTTGTGGTGTTTCTGGACGAGGGAATCAATGCTGCATTTGCAGAGTTTGCATTTGACTAAAATGTTGTTCTCTTTCTCCTCGATTAACTCAAAATAATGAGAGCATTTCCACAAGAAGAGGTTAACCGGGGTAAGAACACAGCTGCCATCTTTCTTTGATTTCTGGCTTTACGATTGGAAACAGGGTTTGCCTAAAGCATATATACAGTGCCTTGCGAAAGTATTCGGCCCCCTTGAACTTTGCGACCTTTTGCCACATTTCAGGCTTCAAACATAAAGATATAAAACTGTATTTTTTGGTGAAGAATCAACAACAAGTGGGACACAATCATAAAGTGGAACGACATTTATTGGATATTTCAAACATTTTTAACAAATCAAAAAATGAAAGATTGGGCGTGCAAAATTATTCAGCCCCTTTACTTTCAGTGCAGCAAACTCTCCAGAAGTTCAGTGAGGATCTCTGAATGATCCAATGTTGACCTAAATGACTAATGATGATAAATACAATCCACCTGTGTGTAATCAAGTCTCCGTATAAATGCACCTGCACTGTGATAGTCGCAGAGGTCTGTTAAAAGCGCAGAGAGCATCATGAAGAACAAGGAACACACCAGGCAGGTCCGAGATACTGTTGTGTAGAAGTTTAAAGCCGGATTTGGATGCAAAAAGATTTCCCAAGCTTTAAACATCCCAAGGAGCACTGTGCAAGCGATAATATTGAAATGGAAGGAGTATCAGACCACTGCAAATCTACCAAGACTTGGCCATCCCTCTAAACTTTCAGCTCATACAAGGAGAAGACTGATCAGAGATGCAGCCAAGAGGCCCATGATCACTCTGGATGAACTGCAGAGATCTACAGCTGAGGTGAGAGACTGTCCATAGGACAACAATCAGTCGTATATTGCACAAATCTGGCCTTTATGGAAGAGTGGCAAGAAAGCCATTTCTTAAAGATATCCATAAAAAGTGTCGTTTAAAGTTTGCCACAAGCCACCAAACATGTGGAATAAGGTGCTCTGGTCAGATGAAACCAAAATTGAATTTTTTGGCATCAATTCAAAACGTTATGTTTGGCGTAAAAGCAACACAGCTCATCACCCTGAACACACCATCCCCACTGTCAAACATGGTGGTGGCAGCATCATGGTTTGGGCCTGCTTGCCATCATCATTACGCTCACCTGCCACCATCGTTACGTGCACCTGCGCCTCGTGACACTCAACTGGACTCCATCACCTTCCTGATTACCTCCCCTATATCTGTCACTCCCCTTTGTTCTTTTCTCAACATTATTGTTTCTGTTCCTGTGTTTTTTGTTTGTGCGCTACTTGTGTTTCTTTTTTTGTTCAACGTTCCGTTAATTATGAAATTCGCTCCCTGTACTTGCTTCCCTATTCTTTGCATACACGTTACACTCACCTAGCGGGTCTCAATCCCAGGCCAACAGCAAACACCTTAACCATTGTCCCAATAAGATATATTTCTAGGGCATGTGTTTATTGGGCCAGTATAGTTAGGACCCCTAAAGAAAAAACATATAATGACAGTTGTTAACAGTAGGCTGTGTGCGCTTTGAAGTTAAGCTCATCTCTGTTAAAAGTACACTCAAGAAAATATTGAATTGCTCACAGTGATTCAGGAGTATTTTAAAACAAGTTAATATGCCCCACCAACATTAGACAGCTATTACAGAAAGCCCTTAAATGGATTAAATAAGTATATCAACTCAATGATGAGAGAATAGTCTAATTAACTGATAACTGACAGACATGGTGCCGTAGTAGGGAAATCTGAATGCCATGAACCAAGTGGTTGTGATTTCAAATCTCAGTTGAGGACATGTTGAATAATAATTACTGTATCAATTAGAAATAGCTGTGAATGGTTCACCAATCATGGCCTTGATGGGCTTGGCAACAGCAACAAGGCGTGATGTGTAATGAAACAAAACCATTTTGGAGAACGTTTTCTCTTTGGGACCATCAGGCGACGGCCTGACAACTGATACACAGGAATGTTCTTGCAATGTTCCCATGAAACGTGTCTAGAACATGAATATCTTATATTCTGAGGTCATGGCAACCATGTTCTGTGTATGTTTGGTGGGACGTTGATTTAATATTTAATACATTGTTACCACTTTCTAGATATGTTCTGCTTAACATTAAGGGAATGTTCTCCTAACTAACACCAAAACATGCTAAAAATAATCTCAGAAGGTTTCCCTAACTAATGGAAAAACTGGACATTCCAACAGTAGGGCTACATTTTGGGTAACATTACAAAAACTTTCTCTCTCCCTAGAATTGTTAGCTGGATGTCTGTCTCTGTTTCTTTCTCTTTCTGTTTCTCTCTCTCTTTCTCTCTCTCTCTCTGTGTCTGTCTTTCTCCCTCTCTTCTTTTTGTCCCCCTCCAGTCTCTCGGTTAGATGGCCATATTGCCATGGCCCTGTTCCACCATTTGTTATTACGCAGACACATCCGCTAATTGCAATCAAAATAACAAAACAACATATGTCAAGGCCCCAGAGACCTGCGTGTGTGTGTCCTGCAGGCGCCCAAATTAAGAGTGATGGTTGACAAATGAACGCTAGATTGGCTACATAAATTACCTTCCATAGTCGGTGACACACAACAGGACTGGCAATCAAAGTCCCAACAGGAGACAGGGGTGGGGAGAAGGGTTGGGGAGAGAGAAAAGGGAGCAGAGGGAACCTAGCTAGCACATAACGTTCTGAGAACCATATGTTGTCCTGTGATTATTTTGCATACAATCTTCAAACAACTTTCTGGGAATGGTGCAGGATAGTTGCTTGGCTTTGAAACATTCTCAGCACATTTAAGGAACTTGACAAAAAAACATTACTTTCTTAGTATTTCATTACTTAACCAGAACGTTTCCTAAAGTTCTAACATGGTTACATTTAATTACGTTTTGGTAATGTTCTAGGAACATTCTCCAACTGGTTTGACGTTGGGAATGTTCTCAAATAGTTCAGAGAACACTATGAAACCATGTTCTTCTGTCGGGAATTTCAGTACTTCAGCATAACATTTCCTTATGGTGCTATTTAAAGTCACATTCTCAAATTGGTCCAATAACGTTAACTGCTTTGGGAACAGGGGGCAGTATTGAGTAGCTTGGATGAATAAGGTGCCTAGAGTAAACTACCTGCTGCTCAGGCCCAGGACCTAGTATATGCATATAATTAGTAGATTTGGATAGAAAACACTCTAAGTTTCCAAAACTGTTAAAATAATGTATATGAGTATAACAGAACTCCTATGGCAGGCAAAAACATGAGAAATATCCAACCAGGAAGTGTGAAATCTGAGGTTTGTAGATTTTTAAAAGTGATTTCCTATCCAATCCACTGTCTATGGGGTCAGATTGCACTTCCTAAGACTTCCACTAGATGTCAACAGTCTTTAGAAAGTTGTTTCAGGCTTCTACTGTGAAAGGGGAGCGAATAAGAGCTGTTTCAACCAGTGGTCAGGCTGAAAGCCTTGAGTTGTTTATCACTCTTGGCCGTGAGCGCGAGCTCTGTTCCCTTTCCTTTCTAATGAAAAAGGAATTGTCGGGTTGGAATATTATTGAAGATTTATGATAAAAACTTTCTAAAGATTGATTATATACATTGTTTGACATGTTTCTACGAACTATAATGGAACTTTTTTGACTTTTCATCTGGACTTTGTGAGCGCGCGTTGTGCATTTGGATTACTGGACTAAATGCGCAAACAAAAAGGAGGTCTTTGGACATAAAAATGAACTTTATTGAACAAAACAAACATGTCTTATCTAACATGGAGACCTGGGAGTGCCATCAGATGAAGATTATAAAAGGTAAGTGATTAATGTTAATGCTATTTCTGACTTTTGTGACACCTCTCCTTGGTTGGAAAATGGCTGTATGGTTTTCTGTGGCTAGGCGCTGACCTAACATAATCGCATGGTGTGCTTTTTCAGTAAAGCTTTTTTGAAATCAGACACTGGCTGGATTAACAAGAAGTTTCTTTAAAATGGTGTATAATACTTTTAATTTTAATTATGAGATTTCTGTTGTTGGAATTTGGCCCTGCAATTCCACTGGCTGTTGGCGTCCCACATATCCCAGAGACAGCTTCCTATAAAAACCAGGAGAGAACAGAGAAAGTTCTCAGAACGTTATTTAAAAACATACATAAACATCAACAAAACTCTCTCTATCCTTTATCTTGGACTGCTTTCAGTGCATTTTTACATTCCGGAAAGTTCAATTGATCGACCAGTTGAAAAACGGGGAGGGGTTAGATTGTGAGTTAGGCAATGCTGTCAGCATGGTCACTGCCCTTTAAATACGTCCCTCATTGCTTTAAGCCACATCTTGCCACACCCATCAAACAGGAGCAAATATATAACTTAAAACCAAGGATGGGCAACTCCAGTCCTCAGGGGCTTGATTGGTGTCACACTTTTCCACCATCCCTAGCAAACACAGCTGATTTACACTAATTGCATTCTAAACTGAAGATCATGATTAGTTGATTGGAGTCAGGTGTGTTAGCTGGGTCTGGGGCAAAAGTGTGACACCAATCAGGCCCCTGAGGACTGGAGTTGCCCAGGCCTGCCTTAAAGTCTGAAGAACGCACAAGAAACCTCTGGTGTTTTGGCCATGCTCACCAATTGGCCACACCTGATTTTAATGAGTGCTTGTTTCCATTGAAACGGGTCTGTTTGAATAAACTAAAAGTAACAGCTTTGTTTGCGTAAAAAAAAACATGGCATGCTAGCTCCATCCTGGTGGTGCAGTGGACTAATTCCATGGATAGAAAACAAAGATTATAGGTTCAAAACTTGTGACACCATGTCACAACAAAAAATACATGTGTTACATGGACCAGCCATTTCCTGGTTGCTAAAATTCTAATTGTTCCCCTGATTTCAGTTTACGTGTAGAGAGTCATTGTACCATCTAAACTGCTGTGAAATGTATTTTCTATATCCCCAAGAAGTATTTTCAGCTGTTTGAAGCCGGTGTACAAAAACCGAAAGTAAGACGCAAAAATTGAATTTAAGAAAGGGAAGTGTAGAAATGGCACAGAAAACAGATCTACCTTTCTTAGACTTGCATTTAGTGACAATGCCAGCTCTAGAACTCACATTTCTATGTGAATCTTGCCAGGTCCTCCCAAAAGTTACATATTGCAGCTTTTAAATAAATTACTTTCCATGTGTCCTATCTACTTGGAGTTCAAAAAGTTTACCCAAAATAAGCTAGCAGTGTTATTAACCCTTTACAATTGTACCTGTGTTTAGGTTGAAAATGGCAGTGTAGTGGGGTAATATGTATCATAAGGATATTATACAATACCATTCAAATTTGGGGTCACTTTGAAATGTCCTTGTTTTTGAAAAATGCATCTAAAATAACATCTAATTTATCAGTGTAGACACTTAATTTTGTAAATGACTTATAGCTGGAAATGGCAGATTTTTCATGGAATATCTACATAGGCGTACAGGAGGCCCATTATCAGCAACCATCACTCCTGCACTCCTGGCAACACCCAGATGCAGACACAGGAGGCAGATGGTTGGAGTCTTACAATATTTATTAATCCAATAGGGTAAGGCAAGAGAATGGTCATGGACAGGCCAAAAGGTCAAAACCAGTTCAGCCCAAAAGGTATCGAAGGGCAGGTGGGAAAGTAGTCCAGAGTAAGGCAGGGGTCAAAACCGGGACGACTAGCAAAAAGAGACCGGGAAAAACACGCTGGTTGACTTGACTAACATACAAGACAAACTGGCACAGAGACAGGAAACACAGGGATAAATACACTGGGGAAAATAAGCGACACTTGGAGGGGGTGGAGACAATCACAGGAACAGGTGAAACAGATCAGGGTGCAACAGGCACGTTGTGTTAGCTAATCCAAGTTTATCGGTTTAAAAGGCTAATTGCTCATTAGAAAACCCTTTTGCAATGATGTTAGCACAGCTGAAAACTGTGGTTCTGATTAAAGAAGCAATAAAACTGGCCTTCTTTAGACTAGTATCTGGAGCATCAGCACTTGTGGGTTCGATTACAGGCTCAAAATGGCCAGAAACAAAGACTTTCGACTGAAACTCATCAGTCTATTATTGTTTTGAGAAATTAAAGCTATTCCATGACACATGCATTACATTTACATTTAAGTCATTTAGCAGACGCTCTTATCCAGAGCGACTTACAAATTGGTGCATTCACCTTATGACATCCAGTGGAACAGTCACTTTACAATAGTGCATCTAAATCTTAAAGGGGGGGGGTGGGGTTTCAGGTGTCTCCGGAAGGTGGTGATTGACTCCGCTGTCCTGGCGTCGTGAGGGAGTTTGTTCCACCATTGGGGGGGCCAGAGCAGCGAACAGTTTTGACTGGGCTGAGCGGGAGCTGTACTTCCTCAGTGGTAGGGAGGCGAGCAGGCCAGAGGTGGATGAACGCAGTGCCCTTGTTTGGGTGTAGGGCCTGATCAGAGCCTGGAGGTACTGAGGTGCCGTTCCCCTCACAGCTCCGTAGGCAAGCACCATGGTCTTGTAGCGGATGCGAGCTTCAACTGGAAGCCAGTGGAGAGAACGGAGGAGCGGGGTGACGTGAGAGAACTTGGGAAGGTTGAACACCAGACGGGCTGCGGCGTTCTGGATGAGTTGAAGGGGTTTAATGGCACAGGCAGGGAGCCCAGCCAACAGCGAGTTGCAGTAATCCAGACGGGAGATGACAAGTGCCTGGATTAGGACCTGCGCCGCTTCCTGTGTGAGGCAGGGTCGTACTCTGCGGATGTTGTAGAGCATGAACCTACAGGAACGGGCCACCGCCTTGATGTTGGTTGAGAACAACAGGGTGTTGTCCAGGATCACGCCAAGGTTCTTAGCGCTCTGGGAGGAGGACACAATGGAGTTGTCAACCGTGATGGCGAGATCATGGAACGGGCCGTCCTTCCCCGGGAGGAAGAGCAGCTCCGTCTTGCCGAGGTTCAGCTTGAGGTGGTGTCTAGAGTGTCTAGTTTGAGAAACAGACACCTCACAGGTCCTCAACTGGCATTTTCGTTAAATAGCACCCACAAAACACCAGTCTCACAACCATCCATATTATTGGCCAACGTGCAATCACTGGAAAACAAACTGCACGATCTACAATTAAGACTATCCTACCAACGGAACATTAAAAAATGGAATATCTTATGCTTCACCGAGACTTGGCTGAATGATGACCAGGATAATATAGAGCTGGTTGGCTTCTCTGTTTTTTGGCAGGACACAGCAGCTACAGTTGAATTCGGAAGTTTATATACACTTTAGCCAGATAGATCTAAATTCCTGACATTTAATCGTAGTAAAAATAACCTGTCTTAGGTCAGTTAGGATCACCACTTGATTTTAAGAATGTGAAATGTCAGAATAATAGTAGAGTGATTTATTTAAGCATTTATTTCTTTAATCAAAACTAGAATTTGTTAACAAGACATTTGTGGAGTGGTTGAAAAACACTTAGGTTGAAGTCATTAACTTGTATGTAAACTTCCGACTTCAACTGTACATATGGTGAGACGAGGGGCGGGGGAGTGTGTCTATTTGTCAATAACTGCTAGTGCGCCATGTCTAATATTAAAGAAGTCCCGAGGTATTGCTCGCTTGAGGTAGAATACCTCATGACAAGCTTGTAGACCACGCTATCTACCTCCATTTACCACCACAAACCAATGCTGGCACTAAGACCTCAATCAACGAGCTGTATAAAGCTATAAGCAAACAAGAAAATGATCACCCAGAAGCGGCGCTCCTAGTGGCCGAGGATTTAATTCGGGCAAAATTACATCAGTTTTATCTAATTTCTACCAGCATGTCACATGTGTAACCAGAGGGGAAAAAACACTAGACTACCTTTACTCCACACACAGAGACGCATGCAAAGCTCTCCCTAACCTTCCATTTGGCAAATCTTACCATAATTCTATCCTCCTGATTCCCGCTTATATGCAAAATCCAAAGCTGGAAGTACCAGTGACTCGCTCAATGCAGAAGTGGTGAGATGACGCGGAGGCTACGCTACAGGACTGTTTTGATAGCATAGACTGAAATATGCTCCGGATTCATCCAATGGCATTGAAGAGTATACCACCTCAGTCACCGGCTTCTTAAATAAGTGCATCGACGACATTGTCCCCACAATTTCCCAGCCAGAAGCCATGTATTACAGGCAACATTCGCACAGAGCTAAAGGCTAGAGCTTCCGCTTTCAAGGAGCGGGACACTAATCCGGAAGCTTATAAGAAATCCCGCTATGCCCTCAGACAAACCACATAACAGGCAAAGTGTCAATACAGGGATTGAATCCTACTACACCGGCTCTGATGCTCGTTGGATGTTGCAGAGCGTGAAAACAATTGCGGACTACAAAGGGAAACCCAGCCGCGAGCTGCCCAGTGACACAAACCTACCAGACGAGCTAAATGCCTTTTATGCTTGCTTTGAGGCAAGCGAGATTGAAGCATGCATGAGAGCACCAGCTGTTCCGGATGACTGTGTAATCACTCTCTCCATAGCCAATGTGAGCAAGACCTTTAACACAGGTCAACATTCACAAAGCCGCAGGGCCAGACGGATTACCAGGACGTGTACTCAAGCAAGCGCGGACCAACTGGCAAGTGTCTTCACTGACATTTTTAACCTTTCTCCTGGCTGAGCCTGTAATACCTACATGTTTCAAATAGACCGCCATAGTCCCTTTGGCCAAGATAGCGAAGATAACCTGCATAAATTATTACCGCCCCGTAGCACTCATGTTGGTAGCCATGAAGTGCTTTGAAAGGCTGGTCATGGCTCACATCAACCCCACATGCCAGAAACCAAAGACCCACTCCAATTTGCATACCGCCCCAACAGATCCACAGATGATGCAATCTCAATCGCACTCCACACTGCCATTTCCCACATGGACAAAAGGAACACCTATGTGAGAATGCTGTTCATTGACTATAGCTCATCATTCAACACCATAGTGCCCACAAAGCTCATCCCTAAGGTAGGGACCCTGGGACTTAACATCTCCCTTTGCAACTGGATCCTGGACTTCCTGACGGGCCGCCCCCCCCCAGGTGGTAAGGGTAGGCAACAATACATCTGTCACGCTGATCCTCAACACTGGGGCCCCTCAGGGGTGCATGCTTCAGCCCTTCCTGTACTCCCTGTTCACCCACGACTGTGTGGCCAAGCACGACTCCAACGCCGTCATTAAGGTTGCTGACGACACTATAGTGGTAGGCCTGATCACCGACAACGATGAGACCGCTATAGTAAGGAGGTCAGTGTAGTGCCAGGTCTCTGGGGACAACAACCTCTCTCTCAGTGTGACTATACAGGCCTCCATTAAAATCGATGGTGGAGTGGGTCGAAAGTTTCAAGGTAATTGGTGTCCACATCACCAACAAACTATCGTGATCCAAACACACCAAGACAGTTGTGAAGAGGGCACGGCAACACCTTTCCCCCCTCAGGAGAATAAAAAGATTTGGCATGGGTCCCCAGATCTTCAAAAAAAAATCAAGAGCATGCTGACCGGTTGCATCACTGCCTGGTGTGGCAACTGTTCGGCATCTGACCGGAAGGGGCTACAGATGGTCGTGCGTACGGCCCAGTACATCACTGGGGCCAAGCTTCCTGACATCCAGGACCTCTATACTAGGCGGTGTTATAGGAAGGCCCCCAAAAATTGTCAACGACTCCAGGCAACCAAGTCATAGCCTGTTCTCTCTGCTACCGCACGGCAGAGCGCCCAATCTAGGACCACAATACTCCTTAACAGCTTCTACTCCCAAGCCATAAGACTGCTGAACAGCTAAACTAATCAAATGGCCACCTATTAGACTATTGACATTGTCTTTACACTGCTGCTACTCACTGTTTATCTATGCATAGTCACTTTACAAATTACCTCGATTAACCTGTAACCCCGTACATTGATTCGGTACTGGTACCCCCAGTATTTAGCCTCGTTAATGTAATGTACATTTCTTGTGTTAACTATTGATTAGATTTTTAAAAAGCTTTTGGTTAATTCAGTAAATATTTTATTAACTGTATTTCTTGAACTGCATTGTTGGTTAAATATAAGTGTGCCAAACTTGTAGTGTCATACATAAGAGTCCAGGCTGTAATCGCTGCCGAAGGTGCATCAACAAAGTTAAGGGGTCTGAATAATTATGTAAATGTAATATTTCAGTAAAAAAAAAAATGCTTCGTCATTATGGGGTGTGTCCATTTTTATACATTTTAGAATGTGTTACGTAACAAAATGTGGAAAAAGTAAAGGGGTCTGAATACTTCCCGAATACACTGTACAAGACATAAAGCTTAAGTAGGGCAATATTGACATTAAGTATGGGAGAGAGAGAGAGAGAGAGATTTCTGAGTTGTTTGGATTCCCAAACTGAGTTGTGACCAATAGTATTACTGTACAGTTAACCTCCAATAAGATGTGTTTTATTATATGGAAATGTGAACATTTGGACTCACAGGTGTTTTGCTTGTATGACATCAAAGCTGTGTTTATTATAATCCTCAATCTCATCTTTCAAAACTCATGTCAGATCCCATTTTATTAGTCACATATTTAGCAGATGTTATTGGTCACATACACATATTTAGCAGATGTATTGCGATTGTAGCAAAATACTTGTGTTCCTAGCGCCAACAGTGCAGTAGTATCTAAAAACAATTCACAACATTACACACAAATCTACAAGTAAAAGAACGGAATTAAGAAATATATAAATATTAGATATTAAATATTAGAGCAATGCCGGAGTGGTGTTGACAAAACAATACAGTACAATAGAATATATACATATGAGATGAGTAAAGCAGTGTGTAAACATCTTGACAGATAATAGTAAAAATAAAGAAAAACCCTTGAATGAGAAGATGTGTCCAAACGGTTGATTGGTACTCTATATAGGGCATTGTCAACGTTTATGATCACTAATCTTGATGTACAGTTACAAGATGACATGGCGTCATACCCTGGGTTGTTGCGAACAGAATGTTGGTCTATTGTCTATT
The DNA here is from genome assembly GCF_021184085.1 of Oncorhynchus gorbuscha. Taxonomy (NCBI): domain Eukaryota; kingdom Metazoa; phylum Chordata; class Actinopteri; order Salmoniformes; family Salmonidae; genus Oncorhynchus; species Oncorhynchus gorbuscha. Next base: position 71,405 of record NW_025745889.1, on the reverse strand, counting down.
CGCTGTGGAACACACACCTGAATGCATACATGACTCCTCTCTATGTGCACCAAAATGACAATCTGTTTCACTGAATTTCCCTGTGAAATCCTATCACTGTAAGATCCTATTTTAGAACTTAGCTTGTCATGTTGGCAATATAACAAGCTTTCCAAATGTTGGGTTGCATTAACAACAACAGTAACAGTGTGATGGCTGAGATGCAGGGCTGTGTTCCAAATAAAACAGCTACAAGTGCGCTTGCTCTAGTTCCTCAGCGGCACAACTAGGAGAGCTACAAAATCCCGTTAGAGTTGAAGACTAGAAGCCTTAAAGGTGCATTGAAATGTCTTAGGAATTGTGAACACTCAAACCCTTTCGATGCTTTTGTCTGATGTTGTGCACACTCAAACCCTTTCGATGCTTTTGTCTGATGTTGTGCACACTCAAACCCTTTCGATGCTTTTGTCTGATGTTGTGCACACTCAAAAACCCTTTTTGCCTGATGTTGTGAACGATGCTTTTGTCTGATGTTGTGCACACTCAAACCCTTTCGATGCTTTTGTCTGATGTTGTGCACACTCAAACCCTTTCGATGCTTTTGTCTGATGTTGTGCACACTCAAACTCTTTCGATGCTTTTGTCTGATGTTGTGCACACTCAAACCCTTTCGATGCTTTTGTCTGATGTTGTGCACACTCAAACCCTTTCGATGCTTTTGTCTGATGTTGTGCACACTCAAACCCTTTCGATGCTTTTGTCTGATGTTGTGCACACTCAAACCCTTTCGATGCTTTTGTCTGATGTTGTGCACACTCAAACCCTTTCGATGCTTTTGTCTGATGTTGTGCACACTCAAACCCTTTCGATGCTTTTGTCTGATGTTGTGCACACTCAAACCCTTTCGATGCTTTTGTCTGATGTTGTGCACACTCAAACCCTTTCGATGCTTTTGTCTGATGTTGTGCACACTCAAACCCTTTCGATGCTTTTGTCTGATGTTGTGCACACTCAAACCCTTTCGATGCTTTTGTCTGATGTTGTGCACACTCAAACCCTTTCGATGCTTTTGTCTGATGTTGTGCACACTCAAACCCTTTCGATGCTTTTGTTGTGCACACTGATGTTGTGCACACTCAAACCCTTTTTGTCTGATGCTTTTGTCTGATGTTGTGCACACTCAAACCCTTTCGATGTTGTGCACACTCAAACCCTTTCAATGCTTTTGCCTGATGTTGTGAACACTCAAACCCTTTCGATGCTTTTGTCTGATGTTGTGCACACTCAAACCCTTTCGATGCTTTTGTCTGATGTTGTGCACACTCAAACCTTTTCGATGTTGTGCACACTCAAACCCTTTCGATGCTTTTGTCTGATGTTGTGCACACTCAAACCCTTTCGATGCTTTTGTCTGATGTTGTGCACACTCAAACCCTTTCGATGTTGTGCACACTCAAACCCTTTCGATGTTGTGCACACTCAAACCCTTTCGATGTTGCGCACAGTCAAACCCTTTCAATGCTTTTGCCTTTTGATGTTGTGAACACTCAAACCCTTTCGATGCTTTTGTCTGATGTTGTGCACACTCAAACCCTTTCGATGCTTTTGTCTGATGTTGTGCACAAACCCTTTCGATGCTCAAACCTTTTCGATGTTGTGTTGTGCACACTCAAACCTTTTCTGATGTTGTGCACACTCAAACCCTTTCGATGCTTTTGTCTGATGTTGTGCACACTCAAACCCTTTCGATGCTTTTGTCTGATGTTGTGCACACTCAAACATGTTGTGCACACTCAAACCCTTTCGATGCTTTTGTCTGATGTTGTGCACACTCAAACGCTTTCGATGCTTTTGTCTGATGTTGTGCACACTCAAACCCTTTTGATGCTTTTGTCTGATGTTGTGCACACTCAAACCCTTTTGATGCTTTTGTCTGATGTTGTGCACACTCAAACCCTTTTGATGCTTTTGTCTGATGTTGTGAACACAAACCCTTTCAATGCTTTTGTCTGATGTTGTGAACACAAACCCTTTCAATGCTTTTGTCTGATGTTGTGCACACTCAAACCCTTTCGATGCTTTTGTCTGATGTTGTGCACACTCAAACCCTTTCGATGCTTTTGTCTGATGTTGTGCACACAAACCCTTTCGATGTTGTGCACACTCAAACCCTTTCGATGCTTTTGTCTGATGTTGTGCACACTCAAACCCTTTCGATGCTTTTGCCTGATGTTGTGCACACTCAAACCCTTTCGTTGCTTTTGCCTGATGTTGTGCACACTCAAACCCTTTCGATGCTTTTGTCTGATGTTGTGCACACTCAAACCCTTTCGATGTTGTGCACAGTCAAACCCTTTCAATGCTTTTGCCTGATGTTGTGAACACTCAAACCCTTTCGATGCTTTTGTCTGATGTTGTGCACACTCATACCCTTTCGATGCTTTTGTCTGATGTTGTGTACACTCAAACCCTTTCGATGCTTTTGTCTGATATTGTGCACACTCAAACCCTTTCGATGCTTTTGTCTGATGTTGTGCACACTCAAACCCTTTCGATGCTTTTGTCTGATGTTGTGCACACTCAAACCCTTTCAATGCTTTTGTCTGATGTTGTGCACACTCAAACCCTTTCAATGCTTTTGTCTGATGTTGTGCACACTCAAACCCTTTCAATGCTTTTGTCTGATGTTGTGCACACTCAAACCCTTACTGAATGTATCAGCAGTATTTTCTGATTTCTTTATCAACAAATGTGGCAGAAAGTACAGTAAATGCCAAATGTTTAATGTTTGTGTCCTCAACTTTGGTCTAATAATGTTTCCATAATCTCCAAACTCTTCCCTTTCAATTGATGCCATGCTTATGCATTTAATATTTCATCTGTAAGAAACATTTTGATTTAGCCCTATCCAGTCCAATTCCCCCGAGTGTATAGGGTTAGAAGTCTTATTGAAACACTGTGAAAGTTGTAAGGAAGGTACTCAAAAAATCTCCAAAATACCTATAATTTTCGTTCTCAGAGCGTTAATAAAATCTCCCAGAAAAAAGGAACCAGAGTAAAACGTTCTCAGAACTTTCCCGACGAGCAAACAATTCCTAGGGAAGCCTTCTATAGGCTTCAAGGCTTCTAACTTCCCATGCATAGTATATTCAACCAGAGATTCTTCCAGTGAGCTAGATGGTCGCTGTCCACGCTCATATCGTGCTGACCTTCGGTATTCCGATTGTCCTCTTGAGTGGTGCTGAGTCTCAGCTATTAGCTTGTTTGATTACTTTCGCATAAGACATTTTACCCTTGTGACAAAGCTCCCACAAGTTCAAAGTGGACACATTTTCAATGACACAGTGATGAGACACCATAGTATCTGACTGAGCTAAGAAAATCCATATGTGAGACAGGGATCAGTCAGGCCTGTATAGCATGCCACTCTACTTTTTCACCACCCGAGGGCACTGTGTGAAGAGTGACTGTGTGAGTCTCAATGATGTGGCTTCCTTCGACTCTATCCACTCAGTACAACTCAGTACAAATCAATAATCCCTTCCGTTTTTTATGATTTGTCTCATTTTGTATCTGTTATATTCTGCTTATCTGAGCTGTTTTCATCTTCCCTGTCTTCACTATCTTTAGGTATAGGCACTGTTCAATCTTTTCTGCCTTAAAAAAATTGACAAACTCCTTCGCTATGATGGCCAAGGAATATGAACACATTGTGAGGTTTGTGGTAAAAAATATTGTTGATTTTTGTTTTGTATAAAGAGAAAAGTGTACATACCTAGAGCACTGGTATTATTCTGCAAAGCTACATGGTGTTACCACTCTGTGACCAGTAGATGGCAGTAAGAACCTTTATTAAAAACTCATCTCCCTTCCTCCACCTTCTCTCACATCTCTCTCACATCCCTCATCTCAGCAGTGTGACTCCCTGATTTTCAATCCATGACGTCATCTTAATACCTAATGGAAAATGTTTTGGCGTTCAACATCATATACCCTCTCTTTCTCTTTGTCTCTCTCTCTCGCATGCTGACTCACCCACTGATGGGTGAGTCAGTCTCAGGAGGCCCTCTGATAGACACATGGAGATGGATGGAAATCACTTTGTTCTGACAGTTCTCCGCAAGAAAAGGGAGAGGGGTTTGTAGGGCAGGGGACTATCTAATAGAAAGTGGTGTACCTACTGTACAGTACCAGTCAAACGTTTTAGAATGCCTACTCATTCAAGGGTTTTTCTTTATTTTTACAATTTTCTACATTGTAGAATAATAGTGAAGACATCAACACTTTGAAGTAACACATGGAATCATGAAGTTACCAAAAAAGTGTTATATAAATCCAAATATATTTTATATTTGAGATTCTTCAAAGTAGCCACCCTTTGCCTTGACAGTCTTGAAGGAGTTCCCACATATGCTGCGCAGTTGTTGGCTGCTTTTCCTTCACTCTGCGGTCCAACTCATCCCAAACCATCTCAATTGGGTTGAGGACAGGTGATTGTGGAGGCCAGGTCATCTGATGCAGCACTCCATCACTCTCCTTCTTGGTCAAATAGCCCTTACACAGCCTGGAGGTGTGTTGGGTCATTGTCCTGTTGAAAAACAAATGATAGTCCTACTAAGAGTAAACCAGATGGAATGGCTGTAATATAATAGGGAAGGTCATGGGGTCTGAATATGGGCTCCCGAGTGGCGCAGCGGTCTAAGGCACTGCATCTCAGTGCTAGAGGCGTCACAACAGACCTCTGGTTCGATTTCAGGCTTTATCACAACTGGCCTCATTGAGAGTCCAATAGGGTCTGTGCATAATTGGCCAAGCGTCATCCAGGTTAGGGTTAGACTGGGCCGTCATTGTAAATAAGAATTTGTTCTTAACTAACTTGCCTAGTTAAATAAAGATTTAAAAAATACTTTCTGAATATACAGTGGGGAGAACAAGTATTTGATACGCTGCCGATTTTGCAGGTTTTCCTACTTACAAAGCATGTAGAGGTCTGTCATTTTTATCATAGGTACACTTCAACTGTGAGAGACGGAATCTAAAACAAAAATCCAGAAAATCACATTGTATGATTTTTAAGTAATTCATTTGCATTTTATTGCATGACATAAGTATTTGATCACCTACCAACCAGTCAGATTTCCGGCTCTCACAGACCTGTTAGTTTTTCTTTAAGAAGCCCTCCTGTTCTCCACTCATTACCTGTATTAACTGCACCTGTTTGAACTCGTTACCTGTATAAAAGAGACATGTCCACACACTCAATCAAACAGACTCCAACCTCTCCACAATGGCCAAGACCAGAGAGCTGTGTAAGGACATCAGGGTTAAATTGTAGACCTGCATAAGGCTGGGATGGGCTACAGGACAATAGGCAAGCAGCTTGGTGAGTTGGCAACAACTGTTGGCGCAATTATTTGAAAATGGAAGAAGTTCAAGATGACGGTCAATCACTCTCGGTCTGGGGCTCCATGCAAGATCTCACCCACTCCTCTACATGCTTTGTAAGCAGGAAACACTGCCGATTTTGCAGGTTATCAAATACTTGTTCTCCCCACTGTCTATAGCCCTACACATATGCCCAGATCAAAACATGCACACACAGAGAGAGCATGCACAACACATACATATTCACACCATCTCTCTTCAACTACAAGATTAAGTGTTAACCCAGATATTTTGGCATTGTCGGCGGTGTATCTGCATTTGAGCTGTTAAATCTGTGAGCAGCTGCTCTTGTGGTCATTGTCACGAAGCCACACCTGTCACACTTGCGTAAAAAATTCAGAGTGAGAAAGTTTAGGCTATATAAAAATGATGTTCAAAATCATTAAACAAAATCATGAGGAGCCTAATCAAGGTGCAGATTACATCACCCATTCCAGTGTTCAAACGTGTAAACATGGGTGCATGGGATTCCTACGAATGCGACTCCGTGCAGCCAATGGCAATGTCCACAATAGGTATAATGACAGGAGCCACTTGTGGATTTGACAGCTCTAGCGCGAATCTGATTGAATCGAGCCCTGAATCCATGTCACCTGTGAAATGTGCTGTCAGAAAACAGTATGTGGTATAAAGATGCTTGTATGACAGTTCTAAGGCCTTGCTAAGTGTCCTCTTGTCTCCTGGATTTACTTCCCAGTATTTCTGAGCCTTAATGGAGTGGTAATCTTTATGGTCGTATATAGCTGTGATTACTTAACCTCATCTTGGGGGAGAGGAAAATCAATGCTGTTTGTCATTGCTCTCAGTGCCTGGCACAAACAGCACTGTTTTTTGTAAATGTGTCAGAGTGTGTGTGTTTTACCCTTTACACTGATCTTAGTGTACACACTAAGATCAGTTTAAAGGGTAAAACTCCACACTTTAAAACTGAGCTGATCCGTCTCTCTCTCTTTCTCTCGCTCTCTCTCTCTTTTACTCACTCTCTTCCCCTAAAGGCATCATATCCCAAGGTAGATGGCTATATGTAATGCAATCACATCATGGCTATGACCAGGTCACCATGGAAACACCCACTCTGGAACCACAGAAGGCCTCCCATAGAACAACCAGGCACCCAGTGTCCAGTCTGGAGCATGAGCTCTGCTGGTCAGCTACTGCGTAGCAACAAAGCTTGCAGTGCTAAAAATCCTGGTCTGCCCTGGAAAGCCTATGCAAATGAAGATCGTCAGAACGGCCCCTCCCCCAAACAATTGGATGGCCGTTTATTATCATCAAGTTCAATCCCCACTGTGAACTATTTGAAAGTTTCCTACAAATAGAGATATTTTATTTAATAGTGATCCATGGACCACGTGCTGACACAGACCAATCACGGTCCAGCACGCTACAAGGATGTCTATGAGAACAAGAAGGGCAGTGGACAGATCTCATCCACTGTGTGTAGATGGGGAGACTCCCCATTTTTAAGTAAACCACTCTGTTACTTCTGCTAACTATTGATATAGTGGAGGTGTGGTTGCCCTCAAGGGCCAGTGGTTGAATCTCTAGCCCCGTTCATACCTGGTGCTAACATGCATCCTGTGTCCCGAACATGTCCACATTTTGATTGTGCCCAAATCTTAGAGGCACTGTGAACTGATTTTGATCAGATCTTATAAGTTTAAATGGGCAAGATCAGAACGAAGGACACATATTAGCACCAGATATAAACGGGGCTATTTTGTGTGTGGATGTGTGTGAGTGAGGAGGAGCCTCCGTTTTTGTAATTAGACAGCTCTGTTATGTCTGTAGATTACTGATACATCATCCTGTCAGGCCCGTGGTGCCCTATTCCACACTGAGTAATGGATGAGAGGGCTTTGCTCATCACAAACAGAGCGCTCGTTTGCCATGGTAATGTCCTACTGCAGACCATTAAAAACTCATTTCTGGAATGTGACATTTGGGCTGTGTTGAAACGCAGAGCTATCCATGCACTGATATTAACATGGTCAACATTGGGCAATTATATCATCAATCTCAATTTCAGTGTGTGTGTGTAAGTGCATGCGTGTCTCTCTCTCGCTCTCTCTCCTTCTCTCTGGTAAAGCCCTGTGTGTCTGGTTGTGTGATCTTCACCACAGGAGCTCAGCAAAGCCTCCCTTAAACATAACTGTATCCCCGGGTACACACAGCAGGACAGCTTACACACAGAGGCAGAGGAAAGTGTGTGTTTGATAGAGATGGAGAACTGAATAGTAAACGAGAGAGAAGCAGAAAACACTCACTTTTTTGGGTACATTTTACACAATCACCGATTACCACTGAGTACACTGATTATTTAGCTTCTTCCATGGTGTAGGTACAATTCTCATTCATCTCTGTGCATCCAGTGAGCAGCATCTCACTCCTCAGTGCCACAGCATCTCAGGCTGACGATTATGTGGAAGCAGCTGTGCTGCTAAATTAATGTCAGAGGGCAAATTAAAATGGCTCCCAGGGTCAACCACACACACTACTTTAATACACTCTCCATCACACTGAGGATGTGTGTGCACAATTTGTGTTCGTGTATGTACTGTGCAGTATGTGTTATTGAAGGTGACTCTCTATTCACTGTGTGTGTTTGGCTGTGTAACTGTCATTGGTGAGTCATGTGTGTCATGCTTATTCTGGTGCCAGACTGTCATTGGGGCTCTACCCGGCCACTACCCTGCCTCACCCGGCCACTACACACTGCCCCCAAACACACCCACGCCAGCAGCGGTCAGTGCCGTTTCAGATGAGCATGGCCTTGTTTCTATTACAGCGAATAGGGTTCCCGAGTGGCGCAGTGGTCTAAGGCACTGCATCTCAGTGCAAGAGGTGTCATTACAGTCCCTGGGTCAAATCCAGGCTGTATCACATCCAGCCGTGATTGGGAGTCCCATAGAGTGGTGCACAATTGGCCCGGTGTCGTCCAGGTTTGGCCGGGGTAGGCTGTCATTGTAAATCATTATTTTCTTAACTGACTTGCCTAGTTAGTTAAACGTTCTAAATAAATATTGGATGACTGACATTCATATTCCATTCACGCAGTTAAATTTAACACTGATAGGTTAAGGCACACTCTTGCCTGCATCTAGCTGATAGTGAGTGTAATCACTAGTCCAACAGTTGCAAACGAGAGTTTCTATTGGACAAATTTGGGTATGTTTATCCTCGTTTTGTTCCGTTTGCTTCTGTTTAAGAAACTTTTTCAACAAAATCGGCAGAATGAATTCACCTGATCACACGTAAACATAGTTCACAGTTTCATAGCAGCCACGTTGTATTGCTTCTCGCATCTACGTTATGAGCTCTCCTTTCACCTCTTCGCTTCGCTTGTGGACTTCAATGCACAACACATCAGCTGTATGTGACCAGGCGAAAAAACCTTTCCAAGCCAAACCACTACACAGAGCCTACATCGTTGTCATCATATTAGCTAAAGTAATGTCATAGTCAGCATAGCTAATAGAACTAACACGTTAGTAAACCCACTACAATCATGCAGTAACGTTACAGTGTACACAGGCGGGCCCCGGTGGCAATAAATTTGTAAAACCAAAAACTTACCTTGACTTGAAAGAGTTCCAGTCTTGTGTTGGCTAGTCATAGCCAGCTAGCATCCCTCTGTTGAGCAGGGTGTTTAAGTAGGCTAAACTAGCTAGCTGCACTTGCTAGCTAAGTGAAACGGAAAGTATTTCTCTCTTGCTTCTCATTCATTTAGGAAGAAATGAATTTGTTAAACTATTGTCTTTCTCTGTCAACTACTCACTACAAGCTATCCACTGCAGTACTAGCTAGCCATAGCTTGTGCTTTTAGTACTATATTAATTCTCTGATCCTTTGATTGTGTGGACAATGTCAGTTCATGCTGCAAGTGCTCTGATAGGTTGGAGGACGTTTTCTGGAAGTTGTCATAATTTCTGTGTATGTCTATGGAAGTGGATGAGAACCATGAGCCTCCTAGGTTTTGTATTGAAGTAAATGTACTCAGAGGAGGACGGAAGCTAGCTGTTCTCTGGCTACACCATGGTGCTCCCCTACAGAGTGCTGTTGAGGCTACTGTAGACACTCTTTGCAAAATAGTGTGTTTTAATCAATTATTTGGTGACGTGATTACATTTATTATAGTTTTATCTAAAAAGGATAAATGTTTTACATTAAAAAAATTAATTAACTGAGGAGGATGGTCCTCCCTTTCCTCCACTGAGGAGCCTCAACTGACCCACACACAGTCTTGGGGAGACATATGTGTCACAGTGCTTCACCAAATGCTCCAATAGTTTTAGGTCTAGATCCAAGGGCTAGTGGTGCATCCTGACCTCCCTACTGTTAGCTTCTCCTTATGGACCAACTACACACATACATACATACACACATACACACTCCCCACTGTGTTAAACTAACTGGACAGAAGGACGGGTCAGAAGCAGGTCCAAACAGAGCGTGGGTAGCAGAATGCATTCACTAGCTGGGTTGTTCCATTACTTCTGTGCCTTTTGTGTAACTAGGTAATGTTAACATTCTGTCATAAAGAGCATGTTTAACTTACACATTTAGAACGGGCAAGAATGCACATTTTTCAAAACAAACACTTTTTTCCAATTGCTTGGATACAATACACAAAGCTAAGATCATTGAACTAAAATCACCTGTTCAAAATGACACAACTTAACATCACAGTATTACCATTTCAAAATGCAATTCACACATTACATCTGAAATGACTTGTCTATTCATTTCATTACAATGATCTAACTATCAGTTGATACAACTGCTCAAAATGATAAGTAACTGTTGCGTTACTGTTAATGCATAGTTTTACGGAAACTGACAAACAATATTCCATGTTAAGATCATGAAAGTTTTAGGAAAATGAGATCCATTGACACCAATTACAGTGGAACTTGAACCAATTGGACGACATTATCTATGGATGTAATATTTCATAATCATTCTTTATCAGACACTGTTTCTATGGTCCCATGTACCACTTTTCCAGACCATGTTTTCAGATTTGACATTACTGTATACTTACCGGCCACTTTATTAGGTACACCTATCTAGTACTGGGTATGACCCCCTTTTGCCTCCACAACAGCCTGAATTATTCACGGTGTTGTTCGTTAAGAGATGCCCTTCTGCACACCACTGTTTTAAACAGCTGTTATTTGAGCATTTGTGGCCTTTATGTAAGCTTGAATGAGTCTGGACATTCTCCTCTGACCTCTCTCATTAACAAGGTGTTTTTGCCCATAGAACTGCTGCTCACTGAATGTATTTTGTTTATCGCACCATTCTCTGTAAACTCTAGAGATTGTATTGCGTAAAAGTCCCAGGAAGGCAGCTATTTCTGAGATGCTGGAATCACCATGTGTGGCATCAACAATCATACCACGGTCAAAGTTGCTTAGATTACTCTTCTTGTCCATTCTAATGTTAGGTCAAACAACAACTAAAGCTCTCTACTCTAAATACTCTATATATTGAGTTGCAGGCAGCCACATGTTCGCTGTTCGAATGTAACCTTCCTTGATGGGCTAAATAAGGTCTGTAGAGCTGATGGCATGACCTATGTCATTGTGTGGGATAATGTCAGGTTCCACCATGCTCAAATGGTGCAAGCATGGTTTCAGGCCCATCCACAATTTACCACCCTGTACTTACCCCCATACTCTCCTTTCCTTCACCTGATTGAGGATTTTTTCTCCACATGGAGGTGGAAGAGTGTATGATAGGTGCCTTCACGAACAAGCCACCCTTCTCCAGGCCATGGATGACGCATGCAATGACATCACGGCAGACCAGTGTCAGGCCTAGATTCACCCGAAGATTCTTCCCAAGATGTTTGGCTAATGAAAACATCCTTGTGATGTGGATGAGAACCTGTGGCCCAATCCACAAGACAGGGTTGAGGGAAATATAGAAGTACAGTAATCAATCTTTTGTTTTTCTTTTTACAATAAGCCAGGTGAGGAACACTGCAATGATGTTTTACAGTAAGTCAGGTGAGGAAATCTGCAGTGATGTTTTACAGTAAGCCAGGTGAGGAACACTGCAGTTGACCTTTAACTGATTTTTTTCTTTTTTGTAACTAATTATTTTTGCTTTGATTCAAAGTAATCTATGTTGTGATTTTATTGTATTTCATCAATGAATGTCATGTTTTGTTCAGTGATTCCACTGTGTCTGTAGTATTCTCTCTACTAGTTATTTTACAGTGATGTATTTATGTGTAGTAGCATAATGAAACGCATATCACGTAACAAATCAAATTTATTTATATAGCCCTTCGTACATCAGCTGATATCTCAAAGTGCTGTACAGAAACCCAGCCTAAAACCCCAAACAGCAAGCAATGCAGGTGTAGAAGCTGATATCTCAAAGTGCTGTACAGAAACCCAGCCTAAAACCCCAAACAGCAAGCAATGCAGGTGTAGAAGCACGGTGGCTAGGGAAAAACTCCCCAGCCGAGGATAGAAAGGCCAAAATATCTTCAACCACCAACTTACCATCCTGAGACAAGGCTGAGTATAGCGATCTCCGCAGCGTAGCCTAGTGGTTAGAGTGTTGGACTAGTTCAAACCCCAATCATATGACCCACTAAAGAGATGAGCTGACAAGGTATAAATCTGTCGTTCTGCCCCTGAACAGGCAGTTAACCCACTGTTCCCAGGCCGTCATTGAAAATAAGAATGTGTTCTTAACTGACTTGCCTGGTTAAATAAAGGTAAAAAAAGAATATATATATATATTCACCATTTTATTTGAGACTACTGTACAACCATTAAGATAAATTGTCAGATTCAACAAAATATATCTTTGTTTCTTGGGACCTAGAACAAGCATCTCTGTTTTGTCCGAGTTTAAAAGTAGAAAGTTTGCAGCCATCTACTTCCTTATGTCTGAAACACATGCTTCTAGCGAGGGCAATTTTGGGGCTTCATCATGTTTCATTGAAATGTACAGCTGTGTGTCATCCGCATAGCAGTGAAAGTTAACATTATGTTTTCGAATGAATAGTGGTCCTAAAACAGAACCTTGAGGAACACCGAAATTTACAGTTGATTTGTCAGAGGAAAAACCATTCACAGAGACAAACTGATATCTTACCATATCTTTCCATATTTTGTACTACAATATTTAATGATTGTACAAACAACTACATAGTGAAACTATCGGTATCTTGTGTGTGAGTGATCTAAATTGATGTTCCTATGGTATTTCATGATAAATGAGTTATTTGAACCAATGATTCTGCAAGTGCAAGGTTTCTTTAAAGATATGAATTCACAATGCAATGTTTTGAATATTGTACTACCTGTGTTAAGTCATGACCATTTTGAGTTGTCTAGAGTTTTGAAAAATGACCACAAGGTTCTGAAATGAGTGCCAAAGTGATTGTTAAAAACTAATAAAAACACAGATTCCCATCTCAACAGGTTAAATAAAAAAGACTACAGTAAGTGCGTAATAAAATAAGAGTGACCTTACCAGGGTTGACCATTTCATTTTAAATCAGTCATAAGTCTCTTTGAGGAATGCATGCTTGTTGTGTGCAACAGGGAGTGGCAATTGGATGCAAGCTTCACAAAAGCTTGATTTCAATTAAATGCAAGCTTCACACCCATAGTGTAATGCTCAATGAGTGAATGGGTGTGGAGTCAGACGCAGAGAGCAAAGGATGCGGGGAAAAACACGCTTTAATGTCCAAAATCAAAAGAACAAAATATTATTACCCAACACAGGTGTAACTATTAAAACAAATAGTACCCTTAGGTAAAATACCAGGACAGCGAGAAAACAAAACACACACAGAAGCAGGCTAAACGAACTTAAATAACAGCACCCTACAACCAAACAATGAACAGGTGAAACCAATTAGACAAAACCAAACGAACACTGAACAAAGGATCAGTGGCAGCTAGCAGACCGGTGACGACGACCGCCGAGCGCCACCCGAACAAGAAGGGGAGCCACCTTCGGTAATATTCGTGACACAGCCTGTCTATCTATGGGTGACAGGGTTGCCGTGTCATGCTCGGCCGTCTCAGTGTTCCACCGGGAAAAGTTGAACCAGCCCACATGCTTTTACATTATGATTGGACTATTTAGATGTTTTAATATAAGATATTTAAAAAGGAATTGTCCCCATATTAAAATGAGAGTTCAGTTCACATAATAGGGTTGACCTTAAATGATTCACAAATCACATTAAATAAATAATAATCTTCAGAAATGACTTTGTCAAGGCAACAAAATAACAAGGGTTTTACAATGAGGGTGAAAACTTGGAGAACGTTTGATTAAGTTGGTTAGTATCTTCCTGGAAGTCACAGAGGGTACACAGAGGTACATGTCAAAATGCTGAATTCTCCAAGGGCACTTCATTTAATATAACAGGCTTTTAAAATTAGATATTGGTGCACAGTTGATACTTTAAATATCAAAGCAAAAGGCACCCTTTTTGTGGAACGACCCATCTATCCAAGTCACTCCAAAGCAGTATAGCATCATACAGCAATATAACACAGTACCCATAGAAGCCATACACCGGTATGTGCCTTTTGCAACTAATCATCTGGCCCAGCATGAAATGGAATGGCTTGTTAAAGGGGCAATCTGCAGTTGCTACAACAATTTTTGGACTTACAAATTAGTCATAAGGGGCTTAATACAGTTGTATTCCAGCCAATAGGGTGTACTCTGGTGAAGCAGATAAGAAACGAAGAAAAGTTTAGGCGGACTGTGGTAGAGGAAGAAACTAACAACAATAATATATCATATAAACTCCAACGCAAAAGGTACTGTTCACTTGTCGGCACAATGTAACAGCAGTTTACTGCCTTTTTTGTTAGTTTATCTTCTTCTACCCCAGTCCAATGAATGTTTTGCTTCATTTCCATAGGCTTCAACTGTCTTAAGCCCCTTACATAATGCACCATTGATTCTTGAAGAATATAACTTGTAAATGCCTCATGAGCTGAGTTCAACTGTTGTTCTCAATCAGAACCCAAGATAAAAGCTTGATTTACTCCAATGTTTGTAAACAAAGTAAATGTAAACAAAAACACTGTATATCCTGAACAGAATTAACATATTCCAAAACATGCGTCCTGTTTGCAAAAAGGCACTAAAACAATACTGCAAAAAAACTTGGCTAAGCAATGAACTATTTGTCCTGAATATCAAGTGTTATGTTTGGGACAACTCCAATGCAACACATTACTGAGTACCACTCTCCACAATTTCAACCATAGTGGTGGTTGCATCATGTTATTGGTATGCTTGTAATCTGTATTAAATCCCTTACATAACGCACCCTTGATTCTTGAAGAATACAACTTATAAATGCGTCATGAGTTTAGTTAGAGAACAAGATTATCAGAACCCAAAATATAAGCTTGATTTACTCCAATGTTTGTAAACAAAGTAAATGTAAACAAACCCTGTAGATCCTCAAAACATGGTTAAAACTATTATGTTGATATCAAGGATGGGCAGTCATTGCATCCATAGCTCTGAATCTGAGAGTGGTTTCTCCAGCCCCATCCCTCAGCTTTATAGCGAAACAGCTGTGGGGAGGGTGCTTAGTTATTGTTTCAACTACTGATTGATGCTTTAAACTATATCATGGATTTCTTCCCCTACTACAGTTCCACATAAATTATCCAATCAGCTCGCTCTTCGGTAAAGAGAAGTAAAGCCTGGCGAGGCTTTTCAATCATCAAGAGAAATAACTTCTCTCCAAAGCGTTTCCCCATTATACCATTTTGATTGTTTTTCCAGATGTGCAACTATTATAGAGTAGATATTTACAAGAAAATATTGTGTGGATAGTTTTGTCCAGAAACTAAAATCCCATAATATGAATAGTCATAACAATTAGAATGTGTCACTTGGGAGACATACCTGTCTCTTCTCAGTCATAAGATAAATGTACAGTGACTTCAGAAAGTCACAGCTTGAATTTAAAATGGATTACATTTAGATTATGTCACCGGGCTACACACAATACACCATGATGTAAAAGTGGAATGATGTTTTTCGATATTTTTACAAATTATTTAAAAATGAAAAGCTGAAATGTCTTCAACACCTTTTGTTATGGCAATTTATTTTTTATTTTTTTATTTCACCTTTATTTAACCAGGTAGGCTAGTTGAGAACAAGTTATCATTTGCAACTGCAACCTGGCCAAGATAAAGCATATCAGTGTGAACAGACAACACAGAGTTACACATGGAGTAAACAATTAACAAGTCAATAACACAGTAGAAAAAAAGAGAGTCTATATACATTGTGTGCAAAAGGCATGAGGAGGTAGGCGAATAATAAAATTTTTGCAGATTAACACTGGCGTGATAAATGATCAGATGGTCATGTACAGGTAGAGATATTGGTGTGCAAATGAGCAGAAAAGTAAATAAATAAAAACAGTATGGGGATGAGGTAGGTAAAAAAAATGGGGTGGGCTATTTACCGATAGACTATGTACCGCTGCAGCGATCGGTTAGCTGCTCAGATAGCAGATGTTTGAAGTTGGTGAGGGAGATAAAAGTCTCCAACTTCAGCAATTTTTGCAAATCGTTCCAGTCACAGGCAGCAGAGAACTGGAACGAAAGGCGGCCAAAAGAGATGTTGGCTTTAGGGATGATCAGTGAGATACACCTGCTGGAGCGGGTGCTACGGATGGGTGTTGCCATCGTGACCAGTGAACTGAGATAAAGCGGAGCTTTACCTAGCATGGACTTGTAGATGACCTGGAGCCAGTGGGTCTGGCGACGAATATGTGGCGAGGGCCAGCCGACTAGAGCATACAGGTCACAGTGGTGGGTGGTATAAGGTGCTTTAGTGACAAAACGGATGGCACTGTGATAAACTGCATCCAGTTTGCTGAGTAGAGTGTTGGAAGCAATTTTGTAGATGACATCGCCGAAGTCGAGGATCTGTAGAATAGTCAGTTTTACTAGGGTAAGTTTGGCGGCGTGAGTGAAGGAGGCTTTGTTGCGGAATAGAAAGCCGACTCTAGATTTGATTTTCGATTGGAGATGTTTGATATGATTCTGGAAGGAGAGTTTACAGTCTAGCCAGACACCTAGGTACTTATAGATGTCCACATATTCAAGGTCGGAACCATCCAGGGTGGTGATGCTAGTCAGGCATGCGGGTGCAGGCAGCGAACGGTTGAAAAGCATGCATTTGGTTTTACTAGCGTTTAAGAGCAGTTGGAGGCCGCGGAAGGAGTGTTGTATGGCATTGAAGCTCGTTTGGAGGTTAGATAGCACAGTGTCCAAGGACGGGCCGGGAGTATATAGAATGGTGTCGTCTGCATAGAGGTGGATCAGGGAATCGCCCGCAGCAAGAGCAACGTCATTGATATATACAGAGAAAAGAGTCGGCCCGAGAATTGAACCCTGTGGCACCACCATAGAGACTGCCAGAGGACCGGACAGCATGCCCTCCGATTTGACACACTGAACTCTGTCTGCAAAGTAGTTGCAGACAGCCTTGGCAAGGTTGATGAAGACGGCTGCACATAAGTTCAGGTGTAAAAATGCTCTTAACAAGTCACATAACAAGTTGTATGGACTCACTCTGAGTGCAATAATAATATTTAACATGATTTTTTTAATGACATACACATACAATTATCTGAAAGGTCCCTCAGTCGAGCAGTGAATTTCAAACACAGATTCAACCACAAAGACCAGGGAGGTTTCCCAATGCCTTGCAAAGAAGGGCACCTATTAGTAGATGGATAACAAAAAAAAGCAGATGTTTAATATCCCTTTGAGCATGGTGAAGTTAGATACAGGCGTCCTTCCTAACTCAGTTGCCGGACAGGAAACAAAAATCTCAGGGATTTCACTGTAAATCCAACGGTGACTTGAAAACAGTTACAGAGTTTAATGGCTGTGATGGGAGAGAACTGAGGATGGATCAACATGTTAATTACTCCACAATACTAACCTAAATGACAGAGTGAAAAGAAGGAACCCTGTACAGAATAAAATCTTCCAAAATATGCATCCTGTCTGCAAGAAGGCACAAAAGTAATAATGCAAAAAAACTTGGCTAAGCAATCCACTATTTGTCCTGAATATCAAGTGTTATGTTTGGGACAACTCCAATGCAACACATTACTGGGTACCACTCTCCACAATTTCAAGCATAGTGGTGGCTGCATTCTATTATGAGTGTGCTTGTAATCGTTAAGGACTGGGGAGTTTTTCAGGATAAAAAAGAAACAGAATGGAGGTAAGCACAGGCAAAATCCTAGAGAAAAGCAGATTCAGTCTGCTTTCCACAAGACAATGGGAGATGAATTCATCAGTTGGGCAATAACCTCAAATATAAGGTCAAATCTACACTGGAGTTACTTACTGTACCAAGAAGACAGTGAATGTTCCTGAGTGGCCTAGTTACAGTTTGACTTAAATCTATTTGAAAATCTATGGCAAGACCTGAAAATGGTTGTCAACCAATTTGACAGAGCTTGAAGAATTGTTTAAAGAAAAATGGGAAAATGTTGCACAATCCGGGTGTGGAAAGCAGTTGTAATCGCTGCCAAATACTGTATACTTCTACAAAGTATTGACTCAGGGGCTTGAATACATATGCAAATGAGATATTTCTGTATTTCAATTAAATGTATAAAAACATGTTTTCACTTTGCCGTTGTTGTGTGTATATGGGTGAGAAAATACATTTGATACATTTTGAATTCTGGCTGTAACACAAAATGTGGAAGAAGTCAAGGGATATGAATACTTTCTGATGCATTGTAATGGGACATATTGTCTGCTGACTAAGGCTAAAACAGTCCTAATTAAACCATCTCCTGGTTCTCCATTTCAGCATGGATTACACATGATGCCCATCACAGGGTCACACCCCCAGGCAGAGGGGCAGATGGGAAGGGAGAAGTATGTCAGCGCCTTATCGGCCGGCAGTTGGAGGAAGAACTACACTTGATTGACTTGTGCATAACCTGCTGCTCTTATAATATACAATATATGGTTGGTATGAGACTGTGGCCCAGCTGAGAGACAAGCCATATGATAAAGTGAGACTACCATCTCTATGTGTGTTTCCTGTACAGTAATCACTGTTTCATGCTGGCTGTGTTCTGGCATGTTATTAATGCTGTTAATAATACAGTCAAGCACAGCATACTATCTTCAGAAGATTGCCAACGCTCTACCGCTATGCACACACTGCAGATACACAGGCATGTGTGCGTACACACACACACACACACACACACACACACACACACACACACACACACACACACACACACACACACACACATACATACATACATACATACATACATACATACATACATACATACATACATACATACATACATACATACATACATACATACATACATACATACATACATACATACATACATACATACATACATACATACGCACATACAGGACCATTTTTCATCTGCTCTTTATATTGTAACTGATGTGGAGCATTCTGCTGAGGTTTTACTCCATATTTGGCCTGCTTTAATCAACAATACAGACTGATCAAATGTTTATGATGAGAGTTCATTTACTTTTGTTGTAATTATGGCGTTTGGCCATTGTTAAAAAACAGTCACATCAGATATCAGATTTTAATATCATCTCAGATATTAGCCCTCACAATCCAAAGAACATGATCACAGTCCTTTAGAGAACTTGATATCCATGCAGGTTATGTGCTCTTTATCAGATTTGTGGATTTAAATGTAACACCTATCCATTTAATTAGCCTTGCCTTGTGTGAGCCAAAACAGGAGGAGCCATTGTCCTGTTTCTGTAGTGTGAGGCAGCTTGACGTACACCCATTGGACACAGCACTATCAGAGGGCCTTACCCCAAATCTACAGAGTATCTCCCTAATGCTGAGTACCAAGCAGAGACGCATCGGGTCCCATTTTTACAGTCTTTGGTATGACCGGGCCGGGGACCACAAGAAAGGTACCACTCAGACCAAATCCCTGGATGTTAGATTGTGGGTAAGGTCAAAGTAGTAAGAGCTGGTGGAGAGGGTTTGCCTCACGGAGTATAGCTGATAGAGCCAGTCTATGGGGATGTTAGGTAGTGTAGTTGTGTACGTTGTGTTGCTGTGTATCTAAGGCAGGCGAGACCTTGAGTATGGAGCTCAGTGGAGCCGAGCGTCTGGGACTAGAGATGGGGCTAATTGTGACAAACAACGTCATTAGAGCCCTGCTACTGCAGGCAAGGAGATAATGCGGAGAGAGGGGTTGGATACTGAGATGAGCTGTGGGGAGCTAACGTGTTTTTCTAATTCTCCTCTCTTTAGATTGAGCGTTGTGTTGTGTAAGCGAATGAGCTCTGGACCCACCCAAACTCAGAGGCAGATAGACACAGTAGAATATGGAGGGAGAGTTGGGACTCAGCAAATGCAACTGCCACTGACTGATTTGATTTCTGTGGTACCTGTCCCCCATTCATTCATTCATTCATTCATTCATTCATCCATCCATCCATCCATCCAGTATATCCATCCATTCAAACAACCATCCATTGGCTAAATTCAGTGGACAACTCAACTCAAAGTATGTCTCTCTGGGGGAACTAGGGAGCGCTGACATTTCAGTCCCTCCTCATATGATACCTTCATAACACTTGTGACCTTTAAGGACGACACATCTCATCCAATCCTCACTGACCTTTTCAGCTGTGAAGATCTAATGGAGTTGTATGGCGGAGGCTCACATCTACTCGTCTGCTTTAATGGACTGATGTATGTGTGTGTGTGTGTGTGTGTGTGTGTGTGTGTGTGTGTGTGTGTGTGTGTGTGTGTGTGTGTGTGTGTGTGTGTGTGTGTGTGTGTGTGTGTGTGTGTGTGTGTGTGTGTGTGTGTGTGTGTGTGTGTGTGTGAGGGTGCAGCATTTACCAACCTGTTTAATGGGGAGGCAGAGGGAGCTAAAAAGTATACATGGTGTGCATGTGTGTACATGGTGTATGTGTGTGTACATGGTGTACATGTGTGTACATGGTGTATGTGTGTGAAGAAGTCCTTTATTCAACCATACAAGTGATCTCATCATAGTCTGGTACGTTATGTGGAAATGGACATGTGGACGTGTCACTGGAAAAGAAAGAGGAAGGAATACACAAACAGAAGGCTCTTCTTGTGAGGTAATGTGAGTGAGTATTTACTCTCATTTGTGTCTAATTCTGGCTCAGTTACTGTAGAGGGAGGTTAAAGGGTTAGAAGGGATACAGCTGATGTCTGATGTCAAATTGACATAAAATGTATACTTTTTTGCATTTTAACTAACTTGAACCCTTTTCCTAACTTTAACCTAATTCTCCTAACCTGCTACGTTACTTCTCCTAACCAGCTGCGTAAGTTCTCCTAAGGGTAATCTGTAAAGTATTTTAGAATGCAACATTGCTAAAGTAAAGAGATCAAACTCAGGAGAGCTGTTTTAGCTAACACAATGACTCAATACCCCTAATTAAGAGTTTCTATAAGAGCCTCATGCAGCTTCTACTTTATTTGCAAATCTATGTTGAGGCTTGTTGCATTTCTGAATTGTCACTTTTTAGTTCTCCTCTCTGATAAGATTTATGTTGGAGTTTTTACTGGCCCATAGTCTATATAAAAATGTACTTGCATATCTCTCTCATATAGCCAACTGCCTTTTTATTAATGATCTGCTAGCTACAGTATATCCTATATGGTAAGGCTGTTCTTGTCACTTTGATGGAGCTTTGGGTAGCTTATCAGCCAGTTTAAATGGCAGTCAGTTTTATTTCATCAAAGAATTTGATGTTACCACCTCTCCTGCCCTTTGAAGGGAAATTGCCCCTGTTTGAAGAAGAGGAAGATGGGATAAGAGGAGAGATTAAGGGTTGGGGGTGAAGGAGGAGGAGAGAAGAGGATTAGGAGGAGGTGGAAGAGGTTGGCCAGAGGATAAAGATTATGGGTGCAGAGGAGGATAGCGAGTTGGAAATGTATAACAGAGGAGGAATAGGTGATAGTCTATTAGCGCTAGTTACAGCCAGAGGGGGAGAACATAACAGCACCTGTCTCCTCTACTCCTAGACGTCCTGCCCTGTTCTGGGAGAACACAACCCGGGAAATGACACATCTCTTTATCCATCCCCCACACCCCTCTCCCCTGGGTGTGTGGCTCAGACTAATGAGAGATGAACCTGGTTGTCAGTACGTAGATTAGAATGTACTCCACTCTAAGGCTGTGTTTGGCCTTAGTATTGAAAGGAAGTATTTTGCTATTCTTGCTCAGTGCTTCACACTTCAGCTCTGTCCTTTACTTATTCTGTCCGATAATTGTTGACTATATCAACAGAATTTCAGCTGCATCTCAACTCACGTTGGTTGAAGCGATACCTCCTTAAGGAGATCAGCTCCTTCAATATCTTTTAAGGCCCAGATTTGATCCGTATTGCTGAAGTTTTGTGCTTTAGTTCAATTTCATTTAAGGGCAACATTCGCAGAGACTGTATTCACGGCAAATGCTCCACATATACACATAATATATATATATATATTTTTTTTTATATATAATAAATAAAAATTTAAAATGTATATATCTATTTAAAAAAAAATATATATTATAATTATTAATTTGTTTATATATACATATATATTTTATATATATATATTTTATATATATTATATATTTTTTTTATATATATTTTATATATATATATTTTATATATTATATATATTTTATATATATTATATAATATCTATATATATTTTTATTTTATTTTTTATTTTATATATATATATATATATATACACATTTTATATATACAGTGCCTTGCGAAAGTATTCGGCCCCCTTGAACTTTGTGACCTTTTGCCACATTTCAGGCTTCAAACATAAAGATATAAAACTGTATTTTTGTGAAGAATCAACAACAAGTGGGACACAATCATGAAGTGGAACGACATTTATTGGATATTTCAAACTTTTTTAACAAATCAAAAACTGAAAAATCAGGCGTGCAAAATTATTCAGCCCCTTTACTTTCAGTGCAGCAAACTCTCTCCAGAAGTTCAGTGAGGATCTCTGAATGATCCAATGTTGACCTAAATGACTAATGATGATAAATACAATCCACCTGTGTGTAATCAAGTCTCCGTATAAATGCACCTGCACTGTGATAGTCTCAGAGGTCCGTTAAAAGCGCAGAGAGCATCATGAAGAACAAGGAACACACCAGGCAGGTCCGAGATACTGTTGTGAAGAAGTTTAAAGCTGGATTTGGATACAAAAGATTTCCCAAGCTTTAAACATCCCAAGGAGCACTGTGCAAGCGATAATATTGAAATGGAAGGAGTATCAGACCACTGCAAATCTACCAAGACCTGGCCATCCCTCTAAACTTTCAGCTCATACAAGGAGAAGACTGATCAGAGATGCAGCCAAGAGGCCCATGATCACTCTGGATGAACTGCAGAGATCTACAGCTGAGGTGGGAGAATCTGTCCATAGGACAACAATCAGTCGTATATTGCACAAATCTGGCCTTTATGGAAGAGTGGCAAGAAGAAAGCCATTTCTAAAAGATATCCATAAAAAGTGTTGTTTAAAGTTTGCCACAAGCCACCTGGTAGACACACCAAACATGTGGAAGAAGGTGCTCTGGTCAGATGAAACCAAAATTGAACTTTTTGGCAACAATGCAAAACGTTATGTTTGGCGTAAAAGCAACACAGCTCATCACCCTGAACACACCATCCCCACTGTCAAACGTGGTGCTGGCAGCATCATGGTTTGGGCCTGCTTTTCTTCAGCAGGGATAGGGAAGATGTTTAAAATTGATGGGAAGATGGATGGAGCCAAATACAGGACCATTCTGGAAGAAAGCCTGATGGAGTCTGCAAAAGACCTGAGACTGGGACGGAGATTTGCCTTCCAACAAGACAATGATCTAAAACATAAAGCAAAATCTACATTGGAATGGTTCAAAAAGAAACATATCCAGGTGTTAGAATGGCCAAGTCAAAGTCCAGACCTGAATCCAATCGAGAATATGTGGAAAGAACTGAAAACTGCTGTTCACAAATGCTCTCCATCCAACCTCACTGAACTCGAGCTGTTTTGCAAAGAGGAATGGGGAAAAATGTCAGTCTCTCGATGTGCAAAACTGATAGAGACATACCCCAAGCGACTTACAGCTGTAATCGCAGCAAAAGGTGGCGCTACAAAGTATTAACTTAAGGGGGCTGAATAATTTTGCACGCCCAATTTTTCAGTTTTTGATTTGTTAAAAAAAGTTTGAAATATCCAATAAATGTCGTTCCACTTCATGATTGTGTCCCACTTGTTGTTGATTCTTCACAAAAAAATACAGTTTTATATCTTTATGTTTGAAGCCTGAAATGTGACAAAAGGTCGCAAAGTTCAAGGGGGGCGAATACTTTCGCAAGGCACTGTATATACACACATACAGTTGAAGCCTTCCACAATCTTCTCACAATAAGTTGGGTGAATTTTGGCCCATTCCTCCTGACAGAGCTGGTGTAACTGAGTCAGGTTTGTAGGATCCTTGCTCACACATACTTTTTCAGTCCTGCCCACAAACTTTCTATAAGATTTAGGTCAGGGCTTTGTGATGGCCACTCCAATACCGTGACTTTATTGTCCTTAAGCCATTTTGCCACAAATTTGGAAGGATGCTTGGGGTCATTGTCCATTTGGAAGACACATTTGCATTTGTGACCAAGCTTTAACTTCCTGACTGATGTCTTGAGATGTTGCTTCAATATATCCACGTAATTTTCCTTCCTCATTATGCCATTTATTTTGTGAAGTGCACCAGTCCCTCCTGCAGCAAAGCACCCCCACAACATGATGCTACCACCCTGTGCGTCACGGTTGGGATGGTGTTTCTCGGATTGGAAGCCTCCCCCTTTCTCTTCCAAATATAACGATGGTCATTATGGCCACGCAGTTCTATTTTTGTTTCATCAGACCAGAGGACATTTCTCCAAAAAGTACAATATTTGTCCCCATGTGCAGTTGCAAACCATAATCTGGCTTTTTTTTTTACATTTTATGAACGACAGATTTGTACCTTGTCAGCTCAGGGATTTGAACTTGCAACCTTTCGGTTACTAGTCCAACGCTCTAACCACTAGGCTACCCTATATATAAATAAATATATATATATATATATATATATATATATATATATATATATATATATACATATATATATATATTTAAAAAAATAATATATATATATATATATATATAAAAAATATATATATATAAAAAAATAAAAAAATAAAAAAAAATATATATACATACACACACACACACACACGAAATCACTGGCCACTTTAATGTTTACATATTTTGCATTACTCATATCATATGTATCTACTGTATTCTATTCTACTGTTTCTTAGTCTATGGTGCTCTGACATTGCTCGTCCATATATTTATATACTCTTAATTCCATTCCTTTACTTTACTTTGTTTGTATTGGCTATATGTTGTGAAACTGTTAGATATTACTGCACTATCGGAGCAAGAAACACAAGCATTTGACTACAACCACAATAACTGCTAAACACGTGTATGTGACCAATAAAATTTGATTTGATATGTTGGCTCAATCGGAAATTATCTTTAAATGTAAATTGCTTTATATCTCAGAGCTTTCTCGATACAGATTGAATTTAGCCTTACGTTTTTTGCTGTTAACCTTCAGTTCACTCTGAATGTAGTCCACAGAGAACCAAATGTATGTTGATGTTGCTGCCTCTTGAACAAATGTACTGTGTAGTTATCTCCCCATTAGCAGAACACTCTGTAATGATACATTAGTGGAATGGCCCACCAGTGGTAGTACTCAGTGTTAGATATGTTATTTTAATTGATGCTAATCACATCATCTTGCAGAATAAATGTGGCTTTCTCAGAATTCATCACCAGCATGCTGATGTATTCTGAGAAATGGTACATTATTTTGATATGTCATATTTGGTGGACAAAATTGCTTTTACTTGCAGAGCCCTGCAAGACTCAGGTTAAGTACATTGTTGACTCTCCCAAACGTTATTTTCTACCAAGTCTCAGAGTCGAGTTGTACTCACACTTCTGTAAGGTTGTCTACACTTTTCACAGCCTATTAAGCTTGCAGGTAAGTCACATTATTTTTTCTTCTTCTGTCGGATGGAGATTAAATGTGACATTGAAGGTTATAGCGTAGGTTGTCAGTTGGGCAGATGCATTGGTGTAAACCACTGGTATGCAGAGCCAAAGTGTCCCCCTTGGGGAGACTAAGTTTCAGTTTCACTTCCTGGTTTTGCAGTTGTTTCAGCTATCCCTAACGAGTCATATAACTAAGGCATTCCAATGGCATTTACAATGTTTAACTGTGATTCTACTCTAATTTTTTTATTTTAACCTTTATTTTATTAGGCAAGTCAGTTAAGAACAAATTCTTATTTTCAATGACTGCCTAGGAACAGTGGGTTAACTGCCTGTTCAGGGGCAGAACAACAGATTCGTATCTTGTCAGCTCGGGGATTCGAACTTGCAACCTTTCGGTTACTAGTCCAATGCTCTAACCACTAGGCTACCCTGCCGACTGTTATGTCCACACACTGCGTTTACAGTCCTGCATTGAGTTACACCAGCACACAGTTGTTGGGTTATGCCTGATGTATTGTGATACGTCATTGATTGCTTTGTTCTGTAACCGTCACTTGAGTTTGAGATAATGGACAACGTGGTTGATTAGAAAACGCTTTCACTGAGGTATCCTTCTAAACACAACATTGACGACAAGGATGGCTGACCTCTCTCTCCCACACCATTGTCTCTAATGTCATGTCTAGGGTTTTCCTACTTGGTGTGTTGCTTAGGCACTATCCTAAGTTGATAACTATATGATAAGTCTACAGCTGCAAGGCACTAGTTTTTGACAGTCTACAGGGATGACCTATGGACCATTGTGAAGTAACTGGGGAGTACTGTAGCTGTAGAGTCAAAGGCCTCAAAGTAAATGTTCAACTTTACTAAGGCTGGTTTTGCTCAAACCCTTAAGTGATCCTAGCATTAAATCCTAATTGGATGTTCCGTTGTGCATGTGCGTTTATGCTTAAACAAGCGCGTATGTCAAGGGAAGAAAACCAAGTATGCTGGCAGATTAACCACGTGTCCAGAATGAGTCTGACGTAATCAGGTAATTTTCAGGTCAATACCTGGATCTCAGTCAGAATTGGTGTCGAGGGAGTCTGTAGTGGTTTTACTACAAGTCACTGCGTCTTCCACTATTGTAGTGGTGATAGGTATGAAGAAGTCTATTTCATAGCTATGTTATCCACGGAAGAGCAAACCTCATGACGGAACTACTCTATTAGTATTGGACAAGTCATACGTGGTGTGATCATGGTTCATGACTTCTAATAACTTTCCTCCTGAATGGAGGGTTCTATTTATTAGTGGCATGTGTGTTAACAATTGGAAGAGTGCTCTGAAGATTCCCTTCCCTGTGTTGTACTCTGAGTGACTCCTAACTACTCTGTCGCTGTTGTCAAGGGTAATTTGATTTGTTAAGTCTCTGACCTTCTTTCTGATTGTACCTGGACTGACTGTTGCTGGCATTGGTACTAGCACCCAAGGGGACCAGTTATCCTACCGATTTATTATGAAATATTATCCTACCGGAACACATGATTAGAGCATTGTACTAGTTGTATTGTAGTTGAACCAACACATGGCAAAGCATGACTATTTTCTGCCATTTGTTTGAGGTGGAAGTCCACTGGACTTCCTTTACGACCAGTGTGGTACAACTCAGTAATATCTTAAATGTGTTCTAAGATTATTCCCGTCTAGGGGCCCATCTGCTCCTCACTGTTCTCATAGGGGAGTTTACAACTAGATTTGTTTAATGCTCTGGCGGTCTCTTACGGTGTTGCCCATAGTCTCGACCCCCCCCCCCCCCACCGGCCTCTGAGGCTCATCATGGGTCTGGGCTACTATCCCCCCCCCCCTTTGTGCCTTGGGACCCCCCCACCAGCGGGCCGTGTTGGTATCCGAGGCACAAAGAAAAGGTCCGGTCTCATGTACGAGTTGTCAGCAGCACGGTTGTTATGAGAATGTTTGTAACCTTTCAACCAAATCTTCTGGTGGTTGTGCTTCAAAACGTTCAGTGGCTGTCAGTTACCACCGCATCCGTGTGTGACAACCTCTTCAGTACATGTGAACTGAGATGAGGATATCGGTCTGTGATATGGCAAAGTGTTTCACCAGTGGGAGTCATCGGATCAGTTGCTGGACTGACACCATTAGTGTCATTGTAAGGGGCGATAGTCCCCCACAAAGCGGAAGGTGCGTCATCGGAAGCAGAGTATACTCTGTGCATCAATGTTTTTCTTGCTGCGTCGGCCACAGTGCTTGTGGAAGTGTCCGAAGGGCAAGAGAAGTTCATCTCAAGCACCATATTGCACGAATGCAAGGAGGAGGGAAGTTGCTCATTCACAGAGACTGCTTGCTCGAAATCATGAAAGAATGGTCAATCGGGTTGGCTGATGGAATGTGTCAAGATATCGTAATTTCTCCATGGATCGGATTCTGCACCAAGAGGTTTTTAACATATTTTTCCCAAGGGGTGTTTTCGACAGATACCCCTCGTGAATGACTGCGTTGCAGCTAGCGTTAGGGGAAGACAGTGTGGTCAGTGGAGGAGGCACGGTGGCCTATGACCATACATTGGTTGGTTTTCCAATCCATCAATGGGAGTAACTGATCCATCAAGTCTGCTTCAAGTATCAGGGTTTCCGATTCGAGGCAGGTAACATACACAGGGTGAACGAGGCAGGTAACATACACAGGGTGGACGAGGCTGGTAACATACACAGGGTGGACGAGGCTGGTAACATACACAGGGTGGACGAGGCACGTAACATACACAGGGTGGACGAGGCAGGTAACATACACAGGGTGGACGAGGCAGGTAACATACACAGGGTGGATGAGGCAGATAACATACACAGGGTGAACGAGGCAGGTAACATACACAGGGTGAACGAGGCAGGTAACATACACAGGGTGGACGAGGCTGGTAACATACACAGGGTGGACGAGGCAGGTAACATACACAGGGTGAACGAGGCTGGTAACATACACATGGTGGACGAGGCAGGTAACATACACAGGGTGAACGAGGCTGGTAACATACACATGGTAACATACACAGGGTGAACGAGGCAGGTAACATACACAGGGTGGACGAGGCTGGTAACATACACAGTGAACGAGGCTGGTAACATACACATGGTAACATACACAGGGTGAACGAGGCAGGTAACATACTCAGGGTGGACGAGGCAGGTAACATACACAGGGTGGACGAGGCAGGTAACATACACAGGGTGGACGTGGCAGGTAACATACACAGGGTGGACGAGGCAGGTAACATACACAGGGTGGACGAGGCAGGTAACATACACAGGGTGGACGAGTGATACGTCCTGGAAGTGTAGTTTCAGCATGACTCTCAGTGTGAGAGGCGAGGTAGTCTGAGTGACCCTTCGAAGTGTACTGTCGCCTCGTTCCACTTTTAACCAATGTTTAGTTGTATTCAATGCCCTTATGAGATCATCGAACAACGTTTGAGAAATGAGCGATATTGTCGCACCCAAATCCAGTAGCGCAATCCTCCAGGACTGTTTCCAGGTATGGGCGTTTAGATTCGTGTTTAGTGGACATATTCCCCACAAAGTGGAGTGGTCGTTCGCAACGACGTGATGTTCAGTTCAAGGTGGAAGCTGATCGACTTTTCGGATTTTGAGTGGGCTTGGCTTTAATGAAGCGTTTGACCTTTTTCTTCGCAACCGTATATCAGAGTCTATAGACAAAGCCCGTGGGCTTGTTTCTTGATCAAGCGGGCCCTGGATAGAGTCTCGAGTGAGAGCGGGTGAAATTTGAATTTTAACGTCCTTGCTATGGGTGTTAATTCCTGAAGACCTGGTGTCCGGTAATTCCTCGTCTAGTCCTTGTGACTTATCTTTTACCCTTTTCTCGCTTTAGTTCTTCACATAGTGGAGCTTCTGGAGAACATTGGTCTCCATTTTGATCGTCCTTCAACCCTTCGTTACCCTTCATTACCCTTGTGCTCTGATACTGTTTTTTGGAAGGGTGCAGGAACGTAGCGAACAGGTCAATTGTAGTGGTAGTCATTTTGATTACGATGAACTTTACAGTTATTTTGACCGCGGAGGTTATTGGATTCGTGATTTTGTGGTAGAAGCCGTTGTTGTGAGTCATCTCTCAACGCTCCAATACCTGATAATGCAACATCTAACTGGAGTGAGTGCTCCTGGTCAAACTTCAAAACCGAGTGTTCAGGGCTCTTAGCGTTGTGAAATTGTGATGCCTCAAAAGCTGTGCTTGCAAGCTCTCTGAGTTGTAGATAAGCAAGCCAATGTGGGCTGCAGGGACCAAGTAGATAATGAAGGTGGGATACATGTTCGACAGGAACATTTGTTTGAATGGTAAAAGCTCTTCCATTCCTGTTTCAGTGAGCTGAAGTAAGCTGAACAAAGCCTATGATAGTAAGCTTGTGGGTGTTTGTTCCGAGCTTGTTTGCCGGTGTTAGCCAGAGAACTATCGTGTTTGCGAGTCGCAGAACCACTGAATTTCAAAGCTCTGGCAAGTTTAGCGTAGTCATTTAGCACGTGTTGCTGTTGTAGATGAATTAACCTTGTCACCTGTCTATTTGACGTTCACTTCAACAGGTAAACCCTGTCAGAACCCGTAGTGTTCGGGTAGCCATCCAATGGGTCCTCTATGTCAGCTAGGAACGTCTCAGTATCGTTTGGCTGACCTGGAACAGTGTCAAAGGTGGGGGAAATTCTTGACGAGTTTGTCAATGTATTCCGTGCCAAGTGGGCGGAGAGGGTTGGCCTCATCCTGTGGGGAAATTGGGGCCAAGAGGAGAAGCCAAGCTTTGGCTTTGTTGGCCAAGAGGTGCCACATTACTCAGTGCCGAATGGCCAAGAGGAGAAGACTGAGGGACACACGAGGGAGGCAAAGTCTGAAACCTATCGTCTTTACTCCTTTGAGTACAGGGCTCCGGTTGCTTGGATGGGTCGTCACGCTGTAGAGCGGGACCATTCTGGACTTTCTCCAGGTGGTACCTAAGGGTGGTATGCTGCTGCATTGCAGAGTCCACTTGAGTGCTTTAGAGTACTGCTTTTGGACCCGTGAGTGTCGCACTTGCTCCTTTCGGTCTCAAACTGATCTGTCATTGTTTGCAGATAGAGGTTTTGAGTACAGAGCGAGAGATTCAGTAATGAGATTTCCTCTGCTTGCTAAAAAAATCAATATTTCTAATATTTCCAGTTCTTTCATCATTCATTTGGTCAGCGACTTCAATGAGTTCTGCTGACTTGTCATGCAACTTAGTCATTGTGTTCGTTAACTGATAGTCTTTGGTCTGCAGCATTTTGAGTAGAACCGTGTTACTTTGAGTAACGTTCAACAAAACTGCATCAAAACTGCATCTTATCAAGTTGTAGATAACTCTTCAGATTTATCTAGTTTGGCGTGGACATCGTCATATTTAGTTTTGGCTAAATTGAGTGGTTCCTGAAGCATACCATTTTGTTCCTGTAGAAGATGATTTTGTTGAAGAGTTTGTGTTTGTTCATCGTCATAAGTTTTTGCAATTACATTTCATTGTTCCGTATTCAAACGCAGTTCCATAGCTAGCATTTGTCATTGGTTCCCCGGTTCTCTCCACCGGTCCCTTTATGTCTACCGTTACCTGCCTTTGCTTCAGCTGTGCACTGCGGTATTGGTCCGATGCCAATCTCAGATGGCAAGACATCAGGGCTAGACTGGAGAGAACCTTTATGAGGCCTGCGCCAAATGGTTGATTTTGGAGAGCTTTGCTCGTAATTTCTTCTGTTTTCCGCTAATGGCACAATTAGGGTTGGTATCGCTGCTGAGGTCAGAGATCAATCCATTTATGGGTGGAGGTTCACTAATTAGCGGGCCTGTTTTTCCTAATTTTCCAAAGGTTTGGTTTTGGAATACGTTGGGTGCTGCAAAGAAGATTTTAATCTATTTCTAGACATTAATGAACCATCAGTACTATACCAGTAATGTGGGAGTTGGACGTGAATGAATTTACAAAAGCAAATTTGATGAATTAATCAATGATAATGATTAATCATACCTGCATAAGCAATCTGGGAATTAAACTTTAATTAACCTGGGAAGTTGGTTAATCCAGGTTACTTTAACAAAGTTTAAAATGTCTCATTTAATTGGAAGACCCTAGAAAGGTATGTTTGACAATTTAATTTACTGGGGTTTACTGAATGTGCTTTGCAAAAGTAAATTTTACTGATTGATTTGAATCATAAATCAAACCTGTATAGGCGGTATGGGAATTACATTTTAAATTAACCTGAGAGCGTCTAGGTTAATATGGAAAAAGTTGAAATTGTCTCATTGTAGAAACCCAATCGATTTGGATATTATTTAAAAGATCCACTTGAAATGTAAATCTGGCAATTTCACTTGTTAGTTCAATTGAATGAGCCATCGTTATCTAATCGATTGCGATTGGCTGGATATCAAAAGAAACCCAAACGTGGATTACGTTCAACAAGGTTATCATTTAATTATTTTATTCTCCAAGAAATGTACTGGCAAATCTTCACCACCAGGGAATAACTGGTGGCAGAAAGCTGAAATCAAATGGAAGTACAAAGGGCGGGACTTCCATTGAGCAAGGTGGAGGAATTTCAACGTGACACAGGAAAAAGAAAATACTGTTTCCCTTTGTTAGCTTAGCATCTCGTGCAAGTTGATCTACTTTGTACAGAAATCTCACTTCCAAGCACAAAATAGGGTCCCCTTCACCATGGAAAGGGGGGTTTACTAGTGACATCTCACATTAACCCATCTGGCATACTTTGCTAGCATTATGTTGACCGGAGCGACACGGTACATAAATACAGATATGCCTGGCTTACACACTGGCTTAGCGCGGTAGGCGGACAGAACTTTGGCTCGGTCACTGAAGAGATCTATTTAATTTCTAACCTTACTGGATCTATGCCCTTGCTCCAGAAATTAATATTGACCAACAGAAATCGTACAGTTTGGCCAAACGGACTGAATCTGGAATTTACAACTCATTGCTCTGACTATCGACACACGACCGGAGGCACTCCCAAATAGCTTGTTCATACAAACATACACACACACACAACATATTTTTATACAAAGCAGTTTGTTTGTACAATTGATATATATTCTATAATCCAACAGCAAAGTCCAATTCCATCTTAGATGCCTCACACGGGGCACCATAATATGTTGTGTCTTTGGCATCATTAAAATGAAGCTTGTTATTTTATCAAATAAATTCTCTGTAATTATTATTACGTGATTAAACTAATCATGTAAATGTAATTAACTATGAAGTTGGGGCACCAAGGAAAATCTTCAGATTACAAAATTATAATTTTCCTCAAATATAAATATTTTAATATCTGATCAATTAGTCTTCTAATTAATGAATTATTATTTTCCTCACATTAGTCTGATTCCAAACGTCGTAAATTGCCTTTACTATGAATCATCCATTCACCAATGGTCTTAATCATTTATTTACTAACTAAATAATCACAGAAATGCATAAACAAACAGTTATGGTTACAAGGAAATGATAGGGGAGGTTCCCTAGTGGGCTAAGCCGATATGACGGCTTGATGGACAAAGAGAAGTGGGTGTGGACTGAAGAAGGCAGGAAAAACAAAATAAGTCACTACGCAGTTGATAATTATATTAATTGAAATGCTAATCCTTTGCACATGAATGCTCACTCATTCGGGAATAATTGCAATCATATATATTTATGCCCAGTGTGTCGTCATGATCTCTGTTGGAATCGTCCGTCTGTCTGTTGAAGAGTTAGTCCGAGCGTCTCTCTCTCTGCTTCCCTGAAGATGAGAGTCTTTCGTGGTTAGAATGTAAACTTCAGAGTACCATTCAGATATGGTCTCATTGACAACTGCAGAAACATCTTTTCTGTCTTCGCATCCCATGTTGACATAATTTCAAGCTGCAGACTAATAATTAGTATCTAAGATTTTCTTATTCTGTAGGGATTGATAGTCTCAGAGTTGAACCATTTACAGCCGTATAGCCAATGTTCCACATGGTATGGTTAGGAATTCAACCCCCATTACAAGCTTAGCTTCTACTGAGGTTTTTAGTTGTCTGTTGAGGATTTCCTCGTTTTTATTTATAACAATAGAAAAGGCGGGTCTCTGATGCCAGATCATGTCTGTGCTCACGGGGACGGGCTAATAACTTAGTTAAACTTTAAAGGAAATACAATTATTTTACATTAAAGGTTTAACATCATATTACATAATTTCACAAATAGTAAATCTTTACTCATTCATTTTATACAAGAATTAGATGCAAACCCCATAATTGAGAAATTTGCCGATTTACACTGCCGATTTTGCAGGTTTTCTTATTTACAAAGCATGTGGATGTCTGTAATGGTTATCATAGGTACACTTCAACTGTGAGAGACGGAATCTAAAAAAATCCAGAAAATCACATTGTATGATTTGTACGTAATAAATTAGCATTTTATTGCATGACATAAGTATTTGATACATCAGAAAAGCAGAACTTAATATTTGGTACAAAAACCTTTGTTTGCAATTACAGAGATCATATGTTTCCTGTAGTTCTTGACCAGGATTGCACACACTGCAGCAGGGATTTTGGCCCACTCCTCCATACAGACCTTCTCCAGATCTTTCAGGTTTCTGGTGCTGTCGCTGGGAAATACGGACTTTCAGCTCCCTCTAAAGATGTTCTATTGGGTTCCGGTCTGGAGACTGGCTAGGCCACTCCAGGACCTTGAGATGCTTCTTATGGAGCCACTCCTTAGTTGCCCTGGCTGTGTGTTTCGGATCGTTGTCATGCTGGAAGACCAAGCCACGACACATCTTCAATGCTCTTACTGAGGGAAGGAGGTTGTTGGCCAAGATCTCGCGATACATGGCCCCATCCATCCTCCCCTCAATACGGTGCAGTCGTCCTGTCCCCTTTGCAGAAAAGCATCCCCAAAGAATGATGTTTCCATCTCAATGCATCATGGTTGGGATGGTGTTCTTGGGGTTGTACTCATCCTTCTTCTTCCTCCAAACACGGCGAGTGGAGTTTAGACCAAAAAGCTCTATTTTTGTCTCATCAGACCACATGACCTTCTCCCATTCCTCCTCTAGATCATCCAGATGGTCATTGGCAAACTTCAGACGGGCCGGGACCAACAGCTTTTTCTATAATTTTTATAGGCCAATACCTTTTTAATATTTTCTGGGTCAAGGTTTGGCTTTTTCAAGAGAGGCTTTATTATTGCCACATTTAGTGAGTTTGGTACACATCCGGTGGATAGGGATCCGTTTATTATGTTCAACATAGGAGGGCCAAGCACAGGAAGCAGTTCTTTCAGTAGTTTAGTTGGAAAAGGGTCCAGTATGTAGCTTGAAGGCAATAAGGCTGTGCGCCTCCTGAAGTTGCAGCTCCTCAAGTTGCAGCTCAGTGTTAGCCCACTTCGATATCGCCAGCCCTCCCTCGTCACCTGCGATGGAAAAGCCATCACCTTTTCCTCCCAGGCCCTCAACCCCACTGAACAAAGGTATTCTGTGGGTGAGCGTGAGGTGCAAGGCCGTGTCTGGTCATCTGAGTGATGGCATCTATACCTGTTTGGCTGTGCCTTCACCCTGTGGACTGACCATCAGGCACTCACCGCCCTGCTGTTAATTCAGGCACAGGCCACAGACCACTGAGGAATGGCTGGCCACTCAGACTTTACACTTTGGACCCGAGTACCTTCATATGCACGTTTTGTCGACGGCGCACGAGGGCCACTTAGGAATCAAACAAAGATGCCAAGACCTGGTGTGGTGGCCGGGTATCGACCAGGATATCGAAGTTCTGGTCAAGGACTCTGCAGCCTGTCTTATTGGCCACCAGGCTCCACCACCCCTGCAACACCTCACCTGCCTTCTGATCCCTGGGTGCACCTGCAGTTGGATGTCTATGCATTTTGCCTCACTGATGGCTGCCCTGCTAGCCACCTATGGAAGGAGTGAGTTTTTGTTAGAAACTCACCGGACCCGTAACCGTGTCCTAAACAACCGCTCAGCGTTTAACAGTCCAACTGGTTAAATGATCAAGTGTATCCAGAAACAGACGTGTGGGCGGGACAATAATTGATCAGAACTTCCAGAGATTTTATGCTCATGAAGAAAGAAACTCCAGAAAACAGCTTCCAAAATGTGCAACGTCAGATAAGGGAGTTGTTAATTAGCAGATGCTAACAGCAGGTTTTAATGAGGTGATTACAGCTCGACATGACAAGAATGGACCTCACATAGCAACCTGGTCTCATAGACTAGACATAGTACATTTATATCCGGGACACTGAAATTAGTATGATATGTTACATTTGATATAGTTACATAATACAGATGGTTACTTAAGTAGGGTGGTTCGTCGGGGTGGATGGCTGTGCGTATAATGTTAACATCTTTCAACCCAAAGTTTGAGAGTTTGAATCTCATCACGGTCAACTTTAGCGTTTTAGTTGACTTTAGAATTCATACTATATCATATAATTCGCAAGTTCGTAAGATATTCTACGTTTTGCAAATGCAATACATAAAGTATGTTTTGCAAATTCGTAGCATATTATGCATTTTGAAAATTTGTAACATGAATTCAAATTGTGATGGACTTTCACAAGAACAACCTTTATCAAGACTAATTTATTGTAAAAATGCTACATGTTTTGAATCAAAAGTTGCAAAAGTACCATTTCACTTCCTGTTTGATACAAATTTGTCGATATGGAGAACTTGTCTTGCTCCTTTTGTAATTCATCTCTCTAACAGT
>NW_025745889.1:0-30000 GCF_021184085.1 Oncorhynchus gorbuscha | reverse complement strand
AATTTGATCTGATCTTCATCCCAGCCACAACAGTAGACAAACATAGTATGCTTAAACTAATAACACACAAATTATTGTATTTTTCTTGTCTGTATTGAAAACATAATTTAAACATTCACAGTGTTGGTTGAAAAAAGTATGTGAACCCCTAGGCTAATGACTTCTCCAAAAGCTAATTGGTGGTTAATCTGCCAGCATACTTGGTTTTCTTCCCTTGACATACGCGCTTGTTTAAGCATAAACGCACATGCACAACGGAACATCCAATTTCCTGCAATTCTACAGATTTTCACTTATGCCATGTTAATTATACTTTATCTGAATGAGTGACTAAATCAATGGGGGCCCCATGAAGGTCAGGGCCCCTGACCACGTGTCCTTTGTGACCGGCCGGTATGATTACTACAAATTTAGCTGGCTAGACTCATTTACCAATCTAACAATTATTAGCTGACGTGGGTAGTTGAGTTACTGTCAGTGACTGACATAACAAGAGACAATTTGCTGTTAGTGTTTTTGTTGTTTTATGCTGTTTTAATATTAATTGATAACATCATACAGTACATAGCTTTGAGCCTTGTTTTTTGTCTGACTGAAAATCTTTGTCTTTTTCGGATTCCCAAGTAAGATAACTAATGTGATACACGGTTCTTTAACTCATGTTGTAATCCATGAAAATCAAACATGTAGTAATCTCTAGCACCACAGAGCCTCTACTCTCTCTCTCTTTATTTCCCTTTCGCTCTTCTCACACGTGTGTTTGTGCATCTGCAAGAGACACAGAGAACAAGAGAGAGACAGATATGGGTGAGTGATTGTGTGTCTGTGGGAGGTGGAAGACACACAGAGAGGCAGGCTGGGAGAGTTAGCTGGGACTGGAGGTTAGAGCCCGCGGTCACAATGTTTCCTCTGATTAAAGGTGATTAAGCACTGTGCTAAGAAGGTGTACTACTAATGCGTCAGAGAGAGTGGTTCAAAGAGAGTTGAAAGTACCAGAGCAAAAAGGGAGACAGAAAAAAAAGAGCAGTAGGTGAAGGAGTGAGTGAAGGTTAATTCTCCTTTGAAATTCAAAGAAGGGTGTCCAAGGAGCAATGTAAAGGAACAGTCACACTTTGTACCCTGCTCATTGGAGACCGTGTTGTATTTCCCTTGTCAATTGAATTCCTTTAAATGTTACTGAACCTTTGCCAGGTCCTCTGTGCAGAGGCAATTCATCTCAATTTACATGGATGACAGCAAGGTAAAGGCGTTAGGAAACTATTTTTCTCCTCCTCTCGCTCTTTCTTTCTCTTTGTCTCCCTACCAGTCTCTCTCTTTCCCTCTTTCTTTCTCTTTGTCTCCCTACCAGTCTCTCTCTTTCCCTCTTTCTTTCTCTTTGTCTCCCTACCAGTCTCTCTCTTTCCCTCTTTCTTTCTCTTTGTCTCCCTACCAGTCTCTCTCTTTCCCTCTTTCTTTCTCTTTGTCTCCCTACCAGTCTCTCTCTTTCCCTCTTTCTTTCTCTTTGTCTCCCTAACAGTCTCTCTCTTTCCCTCTTTCTTTCTCTTTGTCTCCCTACCAGTCTCTCTCTTTCCCTCTTTCTTTCTCTTTGTCTCCCTACCAGTCTCTCTCTTTCCCTCTTTCTTTCTCTTTGTCTCCCTACCAGTCTCTCTCTTTCCCTCTTTCTTTCTCTTTGTCTCCCTACCAGTCTCTCTCTTTCCCTCTTTCTTTCTCTTTGTCTCCCTACCAGTCTCTCTCATTCCCTCTTTCTTTCTCTTTGTCTCCCTACCAGTCTCTCTCTCCCTCTTTCTTTCTCTTTGTCTCCCTACCAGTCTCTCTCTTTCCCTCTTTCTGTCTCTTTGTCTCCCTACCAGTCTCTCTCTTTCCCTCTTTCTTTCTCTTTGTCTCCCTACCAGTCTCTCTCTTTCCCTCTTTCTTTCTCTTTGTCTCCCTACCAGTCTCTCTCTTTCCCTCTTTCTTTCTCTTTGTCTCCCTACCAGTCTCTCTCTCCCTCTTTCTTTCTCTTTGTCTCCCTACCAGTCTCTCTCTTTCCCTCTTTCTGTCTCTTTGTCTCCCTACCAGTCTCTCTCTTTCCCTCTTTCTTTTCATGGCGGTTTGTCATCAGAGTCTGGCATTCTCTGGATTTATGGTGGGAACTCTGGGGGGGGGGGGGGGGACACAAGCCACTCCATTGAATAGCAGGCTACTGGTTGCTTTGTCCGACTCTCTTTCAACAGACGAACGTCGTTACACACAATCTAGTATTGTAAGAGGTTTCATTGTCTGCTTATATGCCTCCTTTATTTATCCTACGGTTCTGACTTGGTGTACAGGGGAAATACTGTAAGAACAATCCATGTTCTGCATTCTGTCGCTGTACATTTCAAAGGTGCTGAACACCGTTATATTGACTACGGCCGTTGTCGGTCGCTCATTAATGTCTTAATCGAAATTACCGAATGCCTCTTATACGCTCATCGTTCCCTTACGCCATAGTTTGTACATCGCAATTGTCATTATAAACCAAATTTGTTTAAGCAAGTCAGCCATATCAGCCATATATATATTTTTTTAAAGGCAGTAAATGAGTCTGAATTATTTTTTTCCCGCTACCATCAAGGCTCTGCTGATAGCCAGGTGTAGCGGTCGTAAGCATTCCCTCCATGGTGCTGAAGGAAAGCTCTGCTCTTAGGACAGCTTTATGTAGGCCCTAACAGTTTGTGGGCACCGCTTGTCGCCGTTATAGTGCAATTAATGGATTGTTTAGTGTTGTGTAGTGGCTTTGCTGGCGTGCATCTAAACATTTTTTGTTTTTGTTTGCCGCAAGGTTAATAACTGCCTCAATTACCAAGCCAAACTTAATAACCGCAATATCTCACACGCAGCCTATGAAAACATAACCCTCTGAACACATTAGCATCATAAAAGTCGTCTGAAGAAGAGCCAGGATAATAAAGTGTTTATACGTCTCAGAATACTGCAGTTTAGCATTCACTGAGTTTCTATTGGACAATTTGCAGTTTAGCATCCCTGGGAGGGCAAACGGGGCCTGTGAAGTATCCTGGCACTGTGTGGGTAGCAGGGGACCAAGTCATTGTGTTGAACCTAGAGGTTCATAAAGTACCATCTCCTTAAGTGGATCAATGCCATGCTGGTTTAGCCAGTTAGCTACTGTGCTATCTGGCTAAATTGAAGCCAGCTAAACCATCAGACCACTTCCACCTGATCCGAGAGCAATGCCCTCTTCCCTGAGTGAATATCACTTTGTCCACACTACATTACACATATACACACACCGAGAGAGTTTATTAACCTTCAGATGTGCTGCATAAGCAGGTTCCCTTGGTTACCACGTCAGTAACCTTTTCGCAGGTATCCACGCACCTCATCTATCCCAGAATTCCTGGCAGCTGTGTGCTGTGAGCTCAGAGCCATTAGGAGCCCGTCTGTCGTGCCGGCGCTTCTATTATTTAACATAACGATGCAGTGTCGCTTGCTGACCAGTCAAAATGGGTCCCCTATACACCAAGATTAAACGGAAAATTTGTATATACTGTATGTTAAATATTTATAGAAAAAAATGCATTACCCAGTGTAGTATCATTCGTAAGAGTGTTAACCCCGGTGTCCTGGCTAAATTCCCAATCTGGTCTTCATACCATCATGGCCACCTAATCATCCCCAGTTTACAATTGTCTCATTCATCCCCCCTCCTCTCCCCTGTAACTATTCCCCAGGTCGTTGCTGTAGATGAGAACGTGTTCGCAGTCAAATTACCTGGTAAAATATATATATATATATATAAATAAATGAATGCAGACAGTATAAAATAGGCATGTTTTTCACATCACTGCAAGCGAGTCAGATACTTTTGAAGTAGTGCTCAGAATATGCACATTGAGGAGTCATGCCTAGATCCGGTATACAACAGTCAATACCATGCTTCCTCTCCCCAAGCTATTGTGCAGAAGGCATTCTTGTTTAAAGTGTTTGCCTTCTACATCAAACATTGTGTAAAAAACACTATAACAAGCGCTAGCTCTGTGAATTTGGAGGTAGGTAGCAGTCATTGTCCACTGGGCAGGTCAATCGATAAGAGGAGAAAGGATTGTTTTTGTGTTGGCTCTAAGGCATCACTTAGAGACTGTGTGAGAGTGACAGGTTGAACCATCAGGGGCTGAATAAGACCAGCATCTGGCATCGCCTCTTCCTCCCCTCTGGCCTATGTGATGCATCTCCTCTTTTGTCACTATGGGTAACCATGTACAGACAGCAAGATTCTCCAGGAGTCTCCTTCCTGACTGGGTTGCTAGTGTGGCTCGACCCTTTGGTTCCTGCAAAAGACAAAAATACATGAAGGAACAAGTCAGTGATATTGTCAACAATTTTCTATTCAACAGAATACATCAGCTACATATCATGTCTGGTCTTAAGATGCCCTCACATACATATATGTTTTATTGATACTAATTTTCTTGCCATGATTGCCTTAGACCATCAAAAAGCCCATTGTTACATTGTCCATAAAGCCATTTCACCATCCCAGGGATAGAGCTGTCATGATTATTGTCTGCAATAAGACGCATGGGCATGATGCCATGATGTGTTGGAACTGTACTATGCGTCATGTGATTGTGGAGTGGAACATATCACGAATGTCATGAAGAGGATGTTGGTCCTTGGAGCCAGATAGTGCCTTTTTAGATAATGTGTCGTACCCCCAGGTATCAGCGAATGGGGATCCTAATAAAATAAAATGTATTTCACTAACTCCCTCTCCCGTCTTACTCTGTCTCTATGTGCCTGTCTAATCAATCCTCTGATGACATCTGCAATGCTGTAGAAGATCATATCTGGTTATGTGTTTGTTAACTTGCACAAGTTGCATTTGAAGTCTGAGGATTTTGTATCCACTCCACTCCACTTGATGTTTACATTTACATTTACATTTAAGTCATTTAGCAGACGCTCTTATCCAGAGCGACTTACAAATTGGTGCATTCACCTTATGACATCCAGTGGAACAACCACTTTACAATAGTGCATCTAAATATTTTAAGGGGGGAAGGGGGGGTGAGAAGGATTACTTTATCCTATCCTAGGTATTCCTTAAAGAGGTGGGGTTTCAGGTGTCTCCGGAAGGTGGTGATTGACTCCGCTGTCCTGGCGTCGTGAGGGAGTTTGTTCCACCATTGGGGAGCCAGAGCATCGAACAATTTTGACTGGGCTGAGCGGGAACTGTACTTCCTCAGTGGTAGGGAGGCGAGCAGGCCAGAGGTGGATGAACGCAGTGCCCTTATTTGGGTGTAGGGCCTGATCAGAGCCTGGAGGTACTGAGGTGCCGTTCCCCTCACAGCTCCATAGGCAAGCACCATGTTCTAGTGCAGGGTTCCCAAACTTTTTATAGTCCCGTACCCCAACCTCCAACTGCGTACCCTCTCTAGCACCAGGGTCAGTGCACTCTCAAATGTTGTTTTTTGCCATCATTGTAAGCCTGCCACACACACATTATACGATACATCTATTGTTATAAGAATGAGTGTGAGTTTTTATCACAACCCAGCTTGTGGGAAGTGACAAAGAGCTCTTATAGGACCAGGGCACAAATAATAATTATCAATAACTTTGCTCTTTATTTAACAATTTACATATAAAACCTTATTTGTTCATCGAAAATTGTTAACAGGTTAACTTCTTATCGGCACGTTAGACGGTAGCGTCCCACCTGGCCAACATCCGGTGAAATTGCAGAACGCGAAAATAAAACTTTCATAAAATCACAAGTGTAATAGATCAAAATAAAGCTTAACTTCTTGTTAATGCAGCTGCTGTGTCAGATTTCAAAAAGGCTTTACAGCGAAAGCACACCATGCGATTATCTGAGGACAGCACCCCGCATACAAAAGCATGAAAAACATATTTCAACCAGGCAGTTTCAACGAAAGACAGAAATAGCGATATAATAAATGCCTTACCTTTTGATCTTCTATTGGTACTCTGAAAGGTCCCAGATACATCACAGATACATCCCAGATACATACATCCTTTTGTTCGATAATGTCCTCCTTTATATCCATAACTCAGTTTAGCTGGCGCGCTTCAGTCAATAATCCACCCAGTTTCCCTCCATCAAAATGCATACAAAATGAATCCCAAACAACTAAAACCTTTCCAAACAACGTTTATAATTAAACCTTTGGTACCCTAATACGTAAATAAACTGTTAGGGTCCTGTGTGTAGCTGGTGTAGAGAGTCGGGTGCAGGACAGAAAATAGTAATCAACGTACTTTTACTCAAAATGGCAAATGTACAAAGTAACATCATGAGCACACTATGACGGACCGAAAATACAATAAACAATCACTTACAAAACAACATGGGGAAACGGAGGTTAAATAATAAGCAAGTAATTGATTGAGTGAAGCCAGGTGTGATAAGACAAAGACAGAACAAATGAAAAGTGGATCGGCGGTGGCTAGAAAGCCGGTGACGTCGACCGCCGAATGTCGCCCGTACAAGGAGAGGGACCGACTTCGGCAGAAGTCGTGACATAAATGATAAAATTTAAGACGGAGAATCGTTATTGTCTTTACCGGAGAAAAATACCAAAATAACGCTCTCTCTTCCACACGCTTGGAAACACTACAGCCAAAATAGGAGCCACCTAGAAAAACTACAATTTCTGGCTCATGTTTCCAAAAACCAGCATGACACTCTTTCTAACGACTGTTGACATCTAGTTGAAGCCCTAGGAACTGCAATCTGGGAGGATTTTGCATTATAATAAAAGTGACAGCCATTAAAAACAGTGGTAGGCTGACATTTTCTGGGGGGGATGGTTTGTCCTTGGGGTTTTGCCTTCCATATCAGATCTGTTATACTCACAGACATCACTTTAACAGTTGTAGAAACTTTAGAGTGTTTTCTATCCAAATCTACCAATTACATGCATATCCTAGCTTCCGGGCCTGAGTAACAGGCAGTTTACTTTGGGCACGCTTTTCATCCAGACGTGAAAATACTGCCCCCTACCCAAGAGAAGTTAACCAGTTGAAGCTAGGGGGGCGCTATTTCATTATTGGATAAAAAAAACGTGCCCGTTTTAAGCGCAATATTTTGTCAGAAAAAGATGCTCGACTATGCATATAATTGCCAGCTTTGGAAAGAAAATACTCTGACGTTTTCAAAACTGCAAAGATATTATCTGTGGATGCCCCAGAACTGATCTTACAGGCGAAACCAAGATGTAACCTCAAACAGGAAATGAGCAGGATTTTTGAGGCTCTGTTTTCCATTGTCTCCTTATATGGCTGTGAAAGCGCCACGAATTAGCCTGCCCTTTCTACCATTTCTCCAAGTTGTCTGCAGCATTGTGACGTATTTGTAGGCATATCATTGGAAGATTGGCCATAAGAGACTACATTTACCAGGGGTCCGCCCAGTGTCCATTGTTGAAATTGTTGCGTAATCTCCAAGCTGCTCGCATTCATCCATGTGATTGAGATAGAGAGGAGACTTCCAGGAATGATATATCATGAAGAGATATGTGAAAAGCACCTTGAGGATTGATTCTAAACAACGTTTACCATGTTTCAGACGATATTATGGAGTTAATGTGGAAGAAAGTTTGGCGTTTGGATGAATGAATTTTCGTTTTTTTTTGGTAGCCAAACATGACGCAGAAAACGGACCAATTTCTCCTGCACAACTAATCTTT
Source organism: Oncorhynchus gorbuscha (assembly GCF_021184085.1). Lineage (NCBI taxonomy): Eukaryota > Metazoa > Chordata > Actinopteri > Salmoniformes > Salmonidae > Oncorhynchus > Oncorhynchus gorbuscha. Next base: position 22,306 of record NW_025745889.1, on the reverse strand, counting down.
CAGGAAAAACTGAACATTTGCTATCTAACTGAGAGTCTCCTCATTGAAAACATCCGAAGTTCTTCAAAGGTAAATTATTTATTGAATGTTATTGCTGGTTTTTGTGAAATGTTGCCTGCTAATGCTAACTCAAAATGCTAACACTAAATGCTAACACTAAATGCTAACACTAAATGCTAACACTAAATGCTAGTTTGCTATGGTTGAGAAGCATATTTTGAAAATCTGAGATGACAGTGTTGTTAACAAAAGGCTAAGCTTGAGAGCAAATAGATTAATTTAATTTCATTTGCGATTTTCATGAATAGTTAGCGTTGCGTTATGGTAATGAGCTTGAGGCTGTATTCACAATCCCGGATCCGGGATGGCTCGACGCAAGAAGTTAATGAGAACGGTGTGCTTGAAGGGATGCACATAACTCTGCAATGTTGGGTTGTATTGGAGAGTCTCCATCTTAAATCATTTTCCACATACAGTCTGTGCCTGTATTTAGTTTTCTTGCTAGTGAGGGCTGAGAATCCACTCTCACATAGGTACACGGTTGCAAAGGGTATCCTAACAGCACAATTTGCCAAAGCAGGATACTCTGAGTGTAGCCTAATCCAGAAATCTGGCAGCGGCTTCTGATCAAATAAAATTTTCACAGAAGCTCTTGTTGCAATTTCGATGAGGCTCTCTTGTTCAGATATCGGTAAGTGGACTGGAGGCAGGGCATGAAATGGATAACGATTCCAGTTGTTTGTGTAATCGGTTTCGGGAGAGTACCTGCGTAGTTGTGCACCCAACTCAGGTGTTTTGCTATATCACATTTGACATTGTCCTTAACCTTGAGTTCATTTCTACATAAAACAAATCTCAGAATGATGGAAAGACCTGTGTGTTGTCCTTGTTAATCTTGTTACTACCCATCTTGGATCTGGGAGAAGTGTCATAAACTGACACTAAGTAGCATAGCGCAATGGACAAAAAATCTTACTAGAAAATATTCATATTCATGAAATCACAAGTGAAATATATTCAAACACAGCTTAGCCTTTTGTTAATCACCCTGTCGTCTCAGATTTTGAAAATATGCTTTACAGCCAAAGCAAGACAAGCATTTGTGTAAGTTTATCGATAGCCTAGCATAGCATTATGCCTAGCTAGCAGCAGGCAATCTGGTCACCAAAATCAGAAAAGCAATCAAATTAAATTGTTTACCTTTGATGACCTTCGGATGTTTTCACTCACGAGACTCCCAGTTAGATAGCAAATGTTCATTTTTTCCAGAAAACATTTTTTTTGTAGCCAAAAATAGCTCCATTAGTTCTTCACTTTTGGCTGAGAAAACGACTGGAAATTGCGGTCACGACAATGAAAAATATTCCAAATTAGCTCCATAATATCGACAGAAACATGGCAAACTTTTATAATCAATCCTCAAGGTGTTTTTCAAATATCTATTTGATAATATATCAACTGGGACAAAGATTTTTTCAGAAAGACCGGGTGGACAAATGGCTTCCTCTGTCTTTTGCACGAGAAATACACAAAGAACCATCAGGTGGACACTGACGCAATGTTGTCGCTCAGGCTCATTTTTCAAAATAAAAGCCTGAATCTATGTCTTGTGATACTAGACACATTAAGGAAGCCATAGAAAAAGGAATCTCGTTGATATCCCATTCACTGCTCAATAGGGAAGCATAGGAAGGGACTCTTATTTAAAAACCGCTGCATTCCTGATTGGATTTTTCTCATTCTTTTGCCTGCAATATCAGTTCTGTTATACTCACAGACAATATCTTTACAGTTTTGGAAACTGTAGAGTGTTTTTTATCCTAAGCTGTCAATTATATACATATTCTATTTTCTGGTCCTAAAAAATAGCCTGTTTACTTTGGGAACGTTATTTTTCCTAAAAAAAAAAAAAATGACCCCTAGATGCAACAAGTTAATGCAGACAGAAGAGCTCCAACTTCTTAATAATAGCCTCAATTTTGTCCCGCACATTGAATATAGTTGCGGGGAGTCCCTGAAATCCTAGATTCTGATCATTCAGGTGAGAAAATAAACAGGCCAGTTGTGTGAGAATCTCGTCATCATGCAAGCGGTCAGACAAGTGAAAATTATGGTCAGTAAAAAGAAGCTCATCTTTCAATTTAAAAAAAGTGTCAATACTTTGCCCCTTGATAACCAGCGCACTTCTGTATGTAGTCAAAGCTTTACACGGTCACCGCCCATATTATTGCATAGTGCAGAAAATACACAAGAGTTCAGGGGCCTTGCTTTAACAAAGTTAACCATGCTACAGTGTACCCATGTGACGTCGGGAGCAACTGCTTCCACTCCACTATGTCTCCCTATCATGGCTTTTGCACCATCAGTACAGATACCAACATGAGCAGCAGCTAAGTTTGGCTAAATGCGGACCGTTAGTGTAATTCCTGCGAGAGAGTAATGGTTAATGTGATTGGATGTTAATTATTTGACTAGGCTACCTGTATTTGACATTGTGTTATTTCGCTGAACACTAGATGGTTTAATTTTATTTTTGGCAGTGAAACGAGGCTACTCAGGCGAGAAAAAAACCTCACCCAAATGTATAGCCCCGTTGGAAAATATAAATGCACTATTTAAAAAATGTGAATCACATTTTTATTTGGCGTACCCCTGACAGCATTGCACGTACCCCTGGGGGTACAGTTTGGAAACACCTGTTCTAGTGGAACCAGCTGTAACACCTCCAAGATTGTCTACTTCATTTTGGATGGTTTTTGCACTTTGTCGTGTTTGAAACAACCCTTGTATATTAGTAAGCCTGAACATATGTCGAGTGCCAAGTTTTATTAAAGTGAGAGAATGGAAAAAAAGATGACCTTGGCTGCACAATCGTTCCCTCCGTGTCTTTTGAAACTTAAGTGCTTCACTCGACAGCTGAAGTAGAGTAGTGTCTAGGAGTCAGTGGTGATAAGTGCCATTTAAGATGAGGGAGAACTTTTTGTTCATGAGCATGGCATTATTTCTATTACAGCATATTGGATGACTGTCATTCATGTTCCATTCACCCAGTTCAATGTAACATCGATAGGTTTAGGCTACTACATGATACTCATTAGGTTGCTACAACCTAGCATATGAATGAAATATTACAATGTAGGTGCACCCAGGTCGAGATAGCAACACATTTAATACCTCCTTGCACACTCTTGCCTGCACTTAGCTCAGCTAGGGTGTTGTCACGGTTGTCCTCCTCTTCACCTGAAGAGGAGAGGCGAGAAGGATCGGAGGACCAAAATGAGGCGTGGTATGTGTTCATGATGAATATTTAATAAAAGAAAACCCAGGCTACCTAAGTATGATTCTCAATCAGAGACAACTAATGACACCTGCCTCTGATTGAAAACCATACTAGGCCGAAACATACAAATCCCCAAATCATAGAAAAACAAACATAGACTGCCCACCCCAATTCACGCCCTGACCATACTAAATAAATACAAAAACAAAGGAAATAAAGTTCAGAACGTGACAGGTGTAATCATTAGTCCAACAGTTGCAAATGAGAGTTTCTATTGGACAAACTCAGGTATGAATACCTAGGATAGGTTAAGTAATCCCTCTCACCCCACCCCCCTAAGTTTTAGATGCACTATTGTTAAGTGACTGTCCCACTGGATGTCATAAGGTGAATGCACCAACTTGTAAGTCGCTCTGGATAAGAGCGTCTGCTAAATGACTTAAATGTAGGTATGCTTATTCTCGTTTTATTCCATTTAAGATAAATTTTTCAACAGAATCGGCAGAATGAATACATCCCTGGTCACCCGTAAACACAGTTCACATTCATAACAACCACGTTGTATTCCTTTTCACATCTATGCGCTCTCCTCCTCTTAACTTTTCCTTTCGTTTGTGGACTTCAATGCACAACACATTAGCTGTATGTGACCAAGCAAAAAAAAAAAATCCAAACCATATCATAACTGTTACACACAGCCTACATCGTTGTCACCATATTAGCTAAAGTAACGTCATAGTCAACATAGCTAATAGAACTAACGCGTTAGTAAACCCGCTACAATCATGAGGTAACTTTACAGTGTATAGTCAGCCAGCAGTTACACCGGCAAGCCCCGGGTGCAATACATTTGTAAAACCAAAAGCTTACCTTTACTTGGAATAGTTCCAGTGTTTGTGTTGGATATTCATAGCCAGCTAGCTAACATAGCATCCCTCTGTTTGAGCAGGGTTTTTGCGTAAGCTAAACTAGCTAGCTGCATTTGCTAGCTAAGTAAGTGTAGTATCCTTAGAGGCTTCTAAGATTGACTCATGACACATAATTAGGGTTTAGTATTTAATTGTAACTTAGAATAACATTCTCTAATGCTCCTGGCTTAAGCTACCTGAAGCTTTCTTAAATCACGGTTATATAGGCCGACATAGGAAATGGCATTATGAATGATGCTATTTTCAGATTTACAATTTTTCAAACCTGATCTCCTTTAGGATGTGAAAACGTCTGGCGGGCATCTCTCTCTAATAGTGTCTCAGAGGTGGTGTAGCTGGTGCCACCAGCTGGTGAAACAAAGTCCCTTTGTGGAGACTTCACAGGAGGAGGTCTTCCCGGACTGGTGGTCTCAGGAAGTTGAGCATTGTTGCTATCAGGTGGTTTGTCCAACTGCAACTCTAGGGAACGTTCCAATGTCCTATCCTGCTCGTTTAAGCATCGATCCAGATCCCTGGATGGAACTGGAATTTGAGCTCCGATCTGATCCACGTGTCTCCTTAGTCTTTGTCCACTTCCGATGATCACAGTATAAGATACTGGTCAATCCTCAATGGTAGCTGGAATCCATTTAGGACCAAACCCATATTTTCTTGTATAGACATCATGTCCAGGTGAGAAACTTCTGAGTTTGGCTCGGTTGTAATGATTACAATTTTGATTCCATTGCCTTTTGTTGTATTTTCATTTGAGGTCTGGTCAGATCCAAGGTCCAAGGTCCAAGGTTGACCTTAACCTCCTTGACATCAACATTTCTGCAGGTGACAACCCAGTTGTACCTTGAGGAGTAATCCTGTAGCTAAACACGAATATTGACACCTTTGTTTCAATAGTGGGCCTTTGCATCTTTCTCATCCCCGCCTTCAAGGTCTGAACCGCACGTTCTGCTAATCCGTTTGAAGATGGGTGAAAAGGGACTGATTTTACATGCTGAATTCCATTTTGTTTCATGAAACTTGTGAATTCAGTGCTTGTAAAACAGGTAGCATTTTCGCTAACCAACATCTGAGGCAATCCAATAACAGTGAAGCTTTGTCTCAACTTCTCAATCATAGCGTGGACGTGTTCATGGGGTAAACATCCATCCACTTTGAATAAGAATCCATCAGCACAAGGAGCATTTTTCCTAGGAAAGGTCCAGCGTAGTCCACATGTAGTTGTGTCCATGGTTTTTCCTGGCCATTCCCATGGATGTAATGGTGCGTTGGGGGGTGACTTCCTGTTGCTCTGACAATCTGCACACCAGCTAACCTTATTTTCCACATCGTGGTCCATCTTTGGCCACCAGATGTATGACCTCGCTAGGACTTTCATTCTCGACATACCTGGATGCGACTGATGCAACAACTTCAGTAGCATACCCTGCCCTTGTGGTGGGATAACTAGTCTTGAACCCCACAGAACACATCCATCTCCAACACTCAAGGCCAAGCGGCGAGCGTAGTGAGGCATGATCTGAGGCTCTGTCACTATAGGCCATCCTTTCAGGATAAGTTCATGCACTTGTGATAGCGTCACATCCTTTGAAGTCCATTGCCTGATTTCTGCTGTGTTCAGGGGTGCATCATCCAGCACATCAATCATCAAAACCTGGTAATTTTCTACTTCCTGAATGATCATTTCTGGAATGGGCTGTCACGAATCCCGTTTCCTGAGTCTGTTTTTTGCCTGTGTTCTGTCCTGGAGTGTTTTTTCCGGCGTCCTGGAACGCACCCTTTCTGGTTGCTGGGCAATGTAGCCAGTTCTGATTACCCGCACCTGTATCCCATCAGCTATCTGCACACCTGGTCCTGATCATCATCTTTCCTCTTCATAAGCCCGGACCTGACATCCATTCCTTGCCGGATCGTTAGCCATGAACAGTATGTTGTGCCATAGTATCAGCCTCAAGTTGGATAGAATTTGTTTTGTTGTTTTTTTACGTATTGCTTGCCTTAAACTTACCTCCGTTTGTTCTGTCTTCAGTTACTCACCCGGATCATTTACCCCATTCCCGCCTGGTCATCGGAGGATTCCGCTACCCCATTGGATCCACCTATTTACTCCCATCAACTCACCACCGCTGCCCGCTACGCCACCTGGATATATCTACCCATTCACATTCACTTGTAAATAAATACTCATCTTCTTCCTACTCTCCTTGTCCTGGTCTGCTTCTGGGTTCGATTTTGAAAGAACGTGACATGGGCAGCCTACTCAGAGCATCAACATTCCCATGGTATCGACCTGGTTTGTACATTTATTCTGTACTCTCAGGCCCTGAGCCACACAGCCCATCATTGAACTCTTGGAGAGATCATTTGTGGTACTGGCTTTTGTTCATGGAACAGAAAGATCAGAGGCTTATGGTCAGTCAATAATAGTGAATGTTCTCCCGTATAAGTATTTGTGGAATCTCTGTTTTCCGAATATGGCAGCCAGTCCTTGTCCAGCTGAGAGTACTTTTTCTCCGCTGGTGACAAAGTTCTTGACATGAACCCGATTGGTGCAGAGAAACCTTTCTCCATCTGGTGTGATAGTACCGCCCCCACCCCACACGATAAGATGAGCTCTCTGCCTGCTGAGTAGTGCACTAGCACTTCAGCTGATTGCAGTAAAACCTTTGACTTTGCAAAAGCTTTTTCTGGTCTTTCTGACCATTTCCAGGCCACGTCCTTCCTTAACAGTTGATGCAGAGGAGTTAAGAGGGTAGAGAGGTTCGGAAGAAATCAATTATAATAATTCAGTAAGCTTAGCTAGGCCTTCAGCTGTGTAACGTTTGCTGGAGCTTCCACAACAGCCCTCACTTTAGCTTTGACAGTGTGTAACCCCTTGGCATCCACCTTGTGACCCAGGTACTGCACTTCATCAGCTAACAGTGTACACTTGCTCCTCTTCAGCCAGACACCGGCATCCTCCATCCTCCTCAAAACTTCACCCAAGTTACTGAGATGTTCCTCCTTTGTGACAAGAATGTTGTCGAGGTAAACCGCTTCCTTGGGTATCCCCTGCAAAACTCCCTCCATGGTCCTTTGGAAGATAGCTGGTGGTTGTTTATGGTCCGGTACTTCTGTGAAGCTTTATCCGTTAGCACTTGCTGATATGCGTGACTGCGTGTCCAGTTTTGTGAACTGTTGCCCTCCGGTTAACGTTGAAAGCAAATCCTCCACTTTGGGTATGGGGTACTGCTCCAGAGAGGAAACGATGTACGGTCAGTTTATAGTCTGATTCAACCATCTGGTTTAACTATGGGAACAACTGGTGCTGCCCACTCAAAGAACTTGACCGGTATAATTATATCCTCTAAGGGTCTATCAATTTCCACATCCACTTTAGGCTTCATGGCATATGGAACTGATCTTGGCCTATAGAATCTAGGAGTAGCATCAGCAGCAACATGAATGGTAGCTTGGACTCCTTTTCATGTCCCTAGCTCTTCTTTGAAAACACACATGCTTTGAAAGCACCTGCTGCTGTGACAGATTAAAGGAAATACTCATAGCCTGTTATACATTAAAAAGTATGTGAGGATCTTAAAACATCTAAGGTTAAAAAGATCATGCATTCAGTATTAGTTGATAGAGATTGATAACATTCATATAATTGTGTTAAGTTTAAATCCGTCAAGGGTACGAATTGTGAGAGGAATGTGTAACTGTTATATTGTATACTTTATTTTGTGGTGCCTAATGGAAGGGTAAAAATGTTAATCTGTGATCTACTAAATGCTCTTAATCTATGAGCCTAAGATCGATTGCTCTGGTCTCCACCCAAGTTCCCGGGGAAATCGCGGTCTTTCCTCATTGCACTAAAAGTTCTCATTGTGGAAACAATGCCGTATCACTCTCATGACTATTTCTCCCCTTTTTCAGGTACGTTATTGATTATAAAAAAAAGAGTAATTTAAATGTAATAACTCACAAACATGTCAAGAGTGTTTAAGGTGTCATGTTAAGACAGTTAAGTTTGCAAAGAGTAATATGAGCCCTGCTCGGTTGCAGCGAAGAATAGCTTCGTACTGAGAGTAGCTGCCATTTTATGTTGATTGTGAATGAACATGTGCGTTGTTAATAAGATATTTTGCAGTGTTATTTGTATAATGGTTTTTCAAAAACTTTATTGCCTGTTGATAAATTGAATTATGGTTTACTGAGTTAAAGCTTTGTGCTTGACAGTTATATTGAAATTAGTATCTGTTTCAGTGAATTACAGTGTATACTGTTGTGACTTGAATAAGCCTTGTACCCTAAAGACTATCTATTTACTGTAGATCTGTTGTTCTGTAAAATGTGTTACTTTTGTAAAATGATTGCACTAAAATTTCTCATTGAGGAAACAATACCGTATCACTCGTGATTATTTCTCCCCTTTTTCAGGTACGTTATTGATTATAAAAAAAAGAGTAATTTAAATGTAATAACTCACAAACATGTCAAGAGTGTTTAAGGTGTCATGTTAAGACAGTTAAGTTTGCAAAGAGTAATATGAGCCCTGCTCGGTTGCAGCGAAGAATAGCTTCGTACTGAGAGTAGCTGCCATTTTATGTTGATTGTGAATGAACATGTGCGTTGTTAATAAGATATTTTGCAGTGTTATTTGTATAATGGTTTTTCAAAAACTTTATTGCCTGTTGATAAATTGAATTATGGTTTACTGAGTTAAAGCTTTGTGCTTGACAGTTATATTGAAATTAGTATCTGTTTCAGTGAATTACAGTGTATACTGTTGTGACTTGAATAAGCCTTGTACCCTAAAGACTATCTATTTACTGTAGATCTGTTGTTCTGTAAAATGTGTTACTTTTGTAAAATGATTGCACTAAAATTTCTCATTGAGGAAACAATACCGTATCACTCGTGATTATTTCTCCCCTTTTTCAGGGGCGTAACACTGCAGTGTCAATGTCTCTGTGGTGACATGTTTGATTTCATCCCAGTTCAATTGTATTTCCTCCAACCGCCCTCTCCCTAGTAAGCTGGGGCCAGTACCTTCCACTACTAAGAGAGGCAGACTTTTCTTTTCTCCTTAATATTCTACTTGAACATCAGCAACTCCAATCAGTGATCTTATCCCCTGTGTACATTGAGTTTAATGGAGGTCTCTCTCAGTTTAGGCACTTCAACGTTTTTCCACTTCATATGGAATTGGGACCTGTTCATCAGCGTGACACTACATCCTGTGTCCATTTCAAATAGTACCTGAATTCCATTTATTCCCATTTCCACAATGAAAGGCTTCACCTTTTTCATATTTACCCCCTGTACACTGTACATTGAGAATGCTTGCTCTGCGTCAATTTCACCTGATTAGAGCGTCTGGAGGTATCAGGTTGTAGCTAGAGCATCTGGAGGTATTCAATTTCCTGTCTCTTCTCTTTTCTGCAGCCCGTGGCTTTAAAATTTATTACGGAACGCCCTCGCAATGTGGCCTTATCTCATATGCATAACACTTCATGTTTGAATTTACAGTCAAACGCTGCATGTTTGCCTTTGCAACGATAACGGGGCTCAGAGCTGCTCTCTTTTACTGTATGGCACGTAGTTGCGCCCCTTGCCTGCAAATCCAGTGCATTTCTATTGGCGGACTCCATGGCCTGGGCCAGTTTGAGTGCATTCTCAAACGTGAGATCAGGCTCTGATAACAAGCGTATTTGTATCCTGTCATCATTAATCCCACACACCAGCCGATCGCGTATCATTTGCGATAATGTATTCCCATAGTTACAGTCCAATGCTAGTTCTCTCAACTCAGCCACACATTCCCCCACTGATTCGGTAGGTTGTCTCATGCGTGAATCAAACTTGAATCTTTGTACTATCTCACTGGGTTTGTGGTTGAAGTTATTTTTTTTGATAGATCGACTAGATCTATGAATGACTTTTCTCCTGGTTTATTTGGGCTCAACAGGTTTCTCATTAAGCTGTACGTCTGTGCACCGACAACGCTTATGAGTATGGATTTCTCTATTGCGGCATCAGTTTTTTCATTAGCAGCAAAGAAATGTTCCATTATTTCACAGGACTCCTCCCATTCCTGATTTTTAGGATCAAATGGCGGTAGCGAGTATATTGTTGCCAAAGCCATCTTTTCCGATTCTCTCTCCCCTCACACGGTCAATTTGTCCAACCCGTATCCAGGGAATCAATCCTTCAGAATCTTCTACCGCTCACTTGAATCTCACATCCAGCGTCGCACGCCAAACACAAATTTGTGGCAAAAAAATCCAACACAGTTCTCCATAGAAATCCTTGTCACCAAATATGTAGTATCCTTAGAGGCTTCTTAGATTGACTCATGACACGTAAGTATGGTTTAGTGTTTAATTGTATTTAACTTAGAATAACATTCTCTAATGCTACCTGAAGCTTTCTTAAATCACGGTTATATAGGCAGACCTAGGAAATGGCTAAGGATAGCGGGAAGCAAACCCCTGTCTTTTGTCAATACTGCCATCTATTGGTAAACATAAATATACCAGGTTACTAAGATTCCAGAACATGATGGAAAAGTATGAAATGTTCCTTGCTATCTTCTGTGTGTATTCATTTTTAATTACTGGTAAAAAAAGATTACATTTACTGGAAAACCTTTCTATTGTACTGTAACACATGAGAAAATATAATTTTCCGCTGTGTATGTAGGTAGTGACATGCATGTGTGGGTGTGTGTGCTTGTGTCAGACGCATGCAGATTGAGAGCTCAATCGCAAATGGCAAATTGTTCCTTGGGGACAATATGCATATAAGTGGTATTTCAATTATGCACACTAAACCGATTTGAGATCACATTATAAGTAGCTCAAACATGATGAAACTCTTCCTTCTGTCTGACAAATCGATCAGCCACAAGAAACCCCGATGACCCCTGACCCCGAAGGTCATCTGTTATGTCAGGAGCTTATTTATTGCACATGAACTTTCAGCACATACTGTATGCCCATGTATGCAAGCATGTGGAAGAGCAGTTAATGCCATAAGCGATGATGTAAGTGTAACTCATCATCCTTTAACCCCAACAATTACTGATAATCAATAAGGGCAGGGGTCAAGGAGCATAATACAGTCTCCCATTCTACCACACAATGCCCTCAGTCCAACTGCTATTATTATTTGCATCACTAAAAAGCAAATTAGGGACTAATGCTTATAAGCCTGTCTAGAGCTAATAGAGAGAGCAAGACAGACAGACAGAAAGTATTAAAGGAAAAAAGACAGTATTAAAGAAGAAAAGACAGTATTAAAGAAGAAAAGACAGTATTAAAGAAGAAAAGACAGTATTAAAGAAGAAAAGACAGTATTAAAGAAGAAAAGACAGTATTAAAGAAGAAAAGACAGTATTAAAGGAAAAAGACAGTATTAAAGGAAAAAAGACAGTATTAAAGAAGAAAAGACAGTATTAAAGAAGAAAAGACAGTATTAAAGAAGAAAATACATTATTAAAGAAAAAATGACAGGATTAAAGACAGTATTAAAGAAAAGAAAAAGAGAAGGGACAGAAAAAGGAACCGAAAGAGAGAGACTATGACCTGCTTCAGTGAACTCTGAAGGGTGTTGATATGTTGGGCTTGTGTCTGTTTTCTCCTGTCTTCACTAACACAGGGCGGGAAATATCCTTTACTTCCATCACCGCCCACATGTCAGGTCTCAAAGGTTAAAGTGACTTCAGAACTCAGTACAGTCAAGGGGCGTTTTAAGGCAGTCTGTAGTGGGAGAGGGGTTAGAGGGGTCAGGACCTCAGCTAAAAATACAGACCTACATGAGATTGAAAGAAACTGTATTTACTTATTTCAACACCCTGTGTGATTCTCAATTTCAGGTAGGGAAATATGGTCTGTTTTAGTGGAAATGTTCTGATTTGTGTTTACAGACCTTGAGATGGTAAAAAAAGGAGGCAGGGAGTAATAGAAAGAGTAGACAGGAGACACGGAGATATGAGGCAGAGATAAGAAAATACAAAAAGAGAGGAGAGGCAATAAGAGACTACACCGCTGTGTATGGGAGGCCATGTGACAGCAGCAGCCTATTGTTTAAGCTTGACCTGGTCCTCTCTAACAAGCCAGTTACTGATGGCCTGCTGTTGCTGTGGATGACAGGTGGTGACGGTATGGTACGGGGCAGCGTGCTGATTGAGCTGTGTTCACCTGACAGATTGAAGGTGTCAGAGTTCAAGGGTCGCCACGGCAATGAGGGATGGCGGCATTAATCGCCTGTGACCTTCCCTGTAACACTCTCCCTAAACTGGAGAGATGGGCTGGGTGCCGATGTTCTTATCCAATGGTCTTACCTCTCTTTAACTTACATCTGTAGCGCTACAGGTAGAAGGGCTTAATGTCCATTCCTGGATGGGTACCAATGTTCTTATCCAATGGTCTTACCTCTCTTTAACTTACATCTGTAGCGCTACAGGTAGAAGGGCTTAATGTCCATTCCTGGATGGGTGCCAATGTTCTTATCCAATGTTCTTACCTCTCTTTAACTTACATCTGTAGCGCTACAGGTAGAAGGGCTTAATGTCCATTCCTGGATGGGTACCAATGTTCTTATCCAATGGCCTTACCTCTCTTTAACTTACATCTGTAGCGCTACAGGTAGAAGGGCTTAATGTCCATTCCTGGATGGGTGCCAATGTTTTGATAAGAACATAATACTGACAGACTTTGGTCTGTACAAATCTGTGACTACACTCCATATGCATCATTACAATCATTACATGTTGATGGCCATCTTCTTTGGAGTGGCACAGAAAACCATGTAAACTGAACAAACCCTTTTTGGTCTTTGGTATTTTATTAGGATCCACATTAGCTGTTGCAAAAGCAGCAGCTACTCTTCCTGGGGTCCACACAAAACATGAAACTTAATACAGAATGACATAATACAGAACATCGTTAGACAAGAACAGCTCAAGGACAGAACTACATACATACATACATACATACATACATACATACATACATACATACATACATACATACATACATACATACATACATACATACATACATACATACATACATACATACATACATACATACATACATACATACATACATACATACATACATACATACATACATACATACATACATACATACATACATACATACATATGGATTATCTGGTCTGCCTCACAAGTTCTTTAAATTGGTAATTAACTGGTACAGTCCTGTCATGACGTTGGCCTGGGGGGTTGGTTTATGACAGGCATAAATACCTCTTCCCCCCTTTTTCCTCTCTCTACCCTACTGAGGTTACATTTGCAAAACCCTTGGTTAACATAGAGATTCTGGGAACGTCAGAATGTGGGGGGAAATTAACTATATTCTGGTAATCCGACCAATGGAACATGCGGTGGTACTTAATGAATATTATGTCAGTTTGGTTGTCATCTGAGACATGATCATCAATGATAAGATGACAAACTCTACAGTGGAAAGTCTACAAATCAGAGTTATCGGATTTACATGGAATTGTTGTTCAATTGAAATGTTTGAATATTAAATTATTTGTGATGGGATGACTTTTGGGTTTTCATAAGATAGGGCTGCTCAATCAGTGGCCCTCCCCTGTGAAGGGACAAGGGCTATAAAACTTTTCAAACACACCCTCCTCTCCCTTCCTATATAAAGCCTTGACGACAACATAACTTCCTCTTCCAATGATGTGAGGACGACGGTCCTATGTCAGAATGGTTCAGATAATAACTACAGAACGAAGCCAACATGGTATGAACTTTGAACTCTTATTCACTACAGAAGTTATACCTCCTAGCCATTGAGTTAGCAACCGCAGCTGCAAACACAGGTTAGGAAGGAACAGACAGAGTATCCCGTCTACCACACAATGATGTTACGACAACGTATCCAATTGACCACCAGAGACATTCTTCAAAGGACAAAGGACTTGGTTTGGCAACACGGCCTTCCATCTACCAACAACCTACTGAAGCGCAGCTCAGAGTAAATATTTATTGAATTTTCCTTTTCCAAATGGGTGGTCATTTAGAATTCATAAGATACTGTATTTACGATAGCCCAGCTTCTTCCCTTTGTTCCTCAGTCTTCCCGCTCTTTCACTCAACCCAGCCCCTTTTCTTTTGTGTAACAAGCTGTCATATCTGTTCCGCCCGCTAGGGACGTTTCCTTTTATGACGTAATTTGTAATCAAGTTATGATTAATTGTGTGTGTGTGATTAGTTAGGTATTTAGTAAATAAATAATTAAACCCAATTTTGTATTGCTGATTCAACTTGTTAGCCAGGGTTCGTGCAGATAAAATAATTTACAACTTTCAGATGAGACTGAATTAAGGTGACGATTGATATTGACTGCTATTGATGTAAAATATTACTAGGTCTTTAAGAGTTTATTCGGAAGATAACAGCTCTACAAATATTATTTTGTGGTGCCCGACTCTAGTTAATTACGTTTACATGATTAGCTCAATCAGGTAATAGTAATTACGGAGAAATTATTTTATAGAATAGCATGTCATATCACTTAATCGGGCATAGCCAAAGACACAACAGTCCTCATTTATGTTATTGAATGAACAGTCATACTGGGACTCTCTCTTAGGGAAGATGAACCATTCAGTGTAAATATGGGCATTTTGTTTCAGCAGCTTTACCAAAATATCTGACGTCAATGTTACACCAATCAAGCTCTGCTACTCCCCACTGCTTCAAAGGATGGGACATTCCAGGAGAAGTCTAAGGACAGACATGAGATGGTATGTCATGTGTCCTCATATCTTTGTGACTGTACCATATTCTAGAATGATTGTATGTATACAAGCATGTTTAATGTATGCCGGAAATATTCTGAGAATTATATTTCTTAGGACTTCTAGCGTCACTTGGTCTTACTGGAGTAAGTGAAGTGTTGTACAGTTATTCAGAGAAATACTGAGAAATACTGGCTGTTGCTTAGACTAATATGTTTGCACTTTATGATATGTGGAGAGGTAGTGACATGAGTTTTTCTGCCTCAGGCGAATACACAAGCTGTTAGGAGAGGCTATAGTTCTGCCCCCAGCAGCACAGTGCAGCACAGTGCAGCAAAGCCTCAGAGAGAGAGAGAGAGGGAAGGGAGAGTAAGAGAGGGAGAAAAAGAAGAAGATACCAGAGGAAGATAAAGACTGGCATAATAAAGAGTATAAAGAAGGAGCAAGGGAGAACAAGAAAAAAAGTGAGCGAATGGGCAGAATGAGGGAGGTAGGAAGATAAAGAGAACCTGTTGGGGAGAGGTAGGGAGAGAGGTATGGAGTGAGAGAGAGAAAGGAATGTATCCTATGCAGTCACACTTGTCGTCAGAGGGGGTCTTGTCAGGTGTGATTGCTAGTTTGTTCAGGCTGGTGTTGACACCCTGTACTTTCCTGGGGTTTATACCACTTAGTGCAGATATATTGGACAGAGAGAGTGTAACGAACAAATCAATTCTACAAGCTTTAACAATAGGAAGATATTTTGTTTAATTTGAAAGCATAACGTTGGCATAAAGCAGAATGTTTTGGTTATCCCACCCCCCCCTAAACAGTGATGGTTAGGTCACAGCAGTATATTTTAGGTGCTTTACATGCAGAATCTGCTCTGAGCTGCCGACACCTGTAAACAAATCTAAACCCTATGGTGTGCTCCTCCCTGGTTGAATGACACAGTACAACACATAACAATGGAGACTGTGAGCCACCTGCATCTCCCTAGGGGAATTTCAGGTTACCATGGAAACCTAGACAAACATCTGCACACAAACCCCTTTCAAGAACCTGACCAGAGGGAGGGAGAGGTGGAATATGTATTCCCTGAACACCTGTGTCACCTGGCCAGAGCTGCATCATTAATCATCATCTGATCTTCAAAACATGACAAATCAATAACGTTCATCAAAATCAGAAAGGTTGCTAAAGGCCATGTTGCAAGTTAAATTTGCAATATAAATAGAATATACACCCCTTGTAGATGGCAATACAAATACAAGAAAATATTTTGCTTTTGGGGGAGGGCTGCTAAACAAAACAAATTGTGAAGCACGGGAGCTAGTAAGCAACGCCCCCTCAAATGCATGATGCAGCCTGTGATTTTGCCTGTGACGTTGGTTCAGGTGAAGACTGGAGCTGACTGGGCACAACATCAGGTGAAGACTCTGGAGCTGACTGGGCACAACATCAGGTGAAGACTGGAGCTGACTGGGCACAACATCAGGTGAAGACTCTGGAGCTGACTGGGCACAACATCAGGTGAAGACTCTGGAGCTGACTGGGCACAACATCAGGTGAAGACTCTGGAGCTGACTGGGCACAACATCAGGTGAAGAATGGAGCTGACTGGGCACAACATCAGGTGAAGACTCTGGAGCTGACTGGGCACAACATCAGGTGAAGACTCGGGAGCTGACTGGGCACAACATCAGGTGAAGACTGGAGCTGACTGGGCACAACATCAGGTGAAGACTCTGGAGCTGACTGGGCACAACATCAGGTGAAGACTGGAGCTGACTGGGCACAACATCAGGTGAAGACTCTGGAGCTGACTGGGCACAACATCAGGTGAAGACTCTGGAGCTGACTGGGCACAACATCAGGTGAAGAGTCTGCAGCTGACTGGGCACAACATCAGGTGAAGACTCTGGAGCTGACTGGGCACAACATCAGGTGAAGATGTCGCTTCTACCAACAAGTAGTTATTACTCCTTGGCCTGAAGTCCTAGAATAAAACTATAACGATCTGCTTGAACGTAAATTGTCTATTTTATATGGGTATTGTCATGTTTTGTCATTGGTTATCATGTCTTGTCTCTGTGCTTCCCTTCTATTCGTTTCCCTCTGCTGGTCTTATTAGGTTCTTTCCCTCTTTCTATCCCTCTCTTCCCCTCCCTCTCTCCCTCTCCCGCTCTCTCTCCCTATTGTTCCGTTCCTGCTCCCAGCTGTTCCTCATTCTCCTACTACCTCATTTACTCTTTTCACACCTGTTCCCTATTTTGCCCTCTGATTAGAGCCACTATTTCTCCCTCTGTTTTCCGCTTCTGTCCTTGTCGGATCCTTGTATGATGTTCGCTGTTCTGTGTCCTTGTCTCGCCCTGTCGTGTTTTATCTTCTTCAGATGCTGCGTGTGAGCAGGTGTCTTAGTCTGCTACGGTCGGTGCCTTCCCGAAGCAACCTGCAGTCTATGGTCGAGTCTCCAGTCAGTCCTCGCTACTGACGAGTGGATTTAGTTTTCCTGTTTTGTTTTCTCCTTGATAAGTTCCAGGATTATCACTTTTGTCATATACTGAAATAAAGACTCTGTTTTAGTTAAGTCGCTTTTGGGTCCTCATTCACCAGCATAACAGAAGGATCCGACCAAGAATGGACCCAGCGACTACGGATTCTCGTAACACTGCCGTCGAGATCCAGGGAGCTATGCTCGGCAGACACGAGCAGGAATTGTCTGCTGCTCGTCATGCCGTTGAGACCCTGGCCGCTCAGGTTTCCGACCTCTCAGGACAGTTTCAGAGTCTTCGTCTTGTGCCACCAGCTACTTCCTGGTCTTCCGAGTCTCCGGAACCTAGGGTTAATAACCCACCATGTTACTCTGGGCAGCCCACTGAGTGCCGCTCCTTTCTCACCCAGTGTGATATTGTGTTCTCTCTCCAACCCAACACATACTCAAGAGAGAGAGCTCGGATTGCTTACGTCATTTCACTCCTTACTGGTCGGGCTCGAGAGTGGGGCACAGCTATCTGGGAGGCAAGGGCGTGTTCTAACAATTATCTGAACTTTAAAGAGGAGATGATACGGGTTTTTGATCGTTCAGTTTTTGGTAGGGAGGCTTCTAGGGCCCTGGCTTCCCTATGTCAAGGTGATCGATCCATAACGGATTACTCTATAGAGTTTCGCACTCTTGCTGCCTCTAGTGACTGGAACGAGCCGGCGTTGCTCGCTCGTTTTCTGGAGGGACTCCACGCTGAGGTTAAGGATGAGATTCTCTCCCGGGAGGTTCCTTCCAGCGTGGACTCTTTGATTGCACTCGCCATCCGCATAGAACGACGGGTAGATCTTCGTCACCGAGCTCGTGGAAGAGAGCTCGCGTTAACGGTGTTCCCCCTCTCCGCATCGCAACCATCTCCTCCCTCCGGCTCAGACACTGAGCCCATGCAGCTGGGAGGTATTCGCATCTCGACTAAGGAGAGGGAACGGAGGATCACCAACCGCCTTTGCCTCTATTGCGGTTCTGCTGGACATTTTGTCAATTCATGTCCAGTAAAAGCCAGAGCTCATCAGTAAGCGGAGGGCTACTGGTGAGCGCTACTACTCAGGTCTCTCCATCTAGATCTTGTACTACCTTGTCGGTCCATCTATGCTGGACCGGTTCGGCTGCTTCATGCAGTGCCTTGATAGACTCTGGGGCTGAGGGTTGTTTTATGGACGAAGCATGGGCTCGGAAACATGACATTCCTCTCAGACAGTTAGGGAAGCCCACGCCCATGTTCGCCTTAGATGGTAGTCTTCTCCCCAGTATCAGATATGAGACACTACCTTTAACCTTCACAGTATCTGGTAACCACAGTGAGACCATTTCCTTTTTGATTTTTCGTTCACCTTTTACACCTGTTGTTTTGGGTCATCCCTGGCTAGTATGTCATAATCCTTCTATTAATTGGTCTAGTAATTCTATCCTATCCTGGAACGTTTCTTGTCATGTGAAGTGTTTAATGTCTGCTATCCCTCCTGTTTCTTCTGTCCCCTCTTCTCAGGAGGAACCTGGTGATTTGACAGGAGTGCCGGAGGAATATCATGATCTGCGCACGGTCTTCAGTCGGTCCAGAGCCAACTCCCTTCCTCCTCACCGGTCGTATGATTGTAGTATTGATCTCCTTCCGGGGACCACTCCCCCTCGGGGTAGACTATACTCTCTGTCGGCTCCCGAGCGTAAGGCTCTCGAGGATTATTTGTCTGTTTCTCTCGACGCCGGCACCGTAGTGCCTTCTTCCTCTCCCGCCGGAGCGGGGTTTTTTTTTTTTGTTAAGAAGAAGGACGGTACTCTGCGCCCCTGCGTGGATTATCGAGGCTGAATGACATAACGGTTAAGAATCGTTATCCGCTTCCCCTTATGTCGTCAGCCTTCGAGATTCTGCAGGGAGCCAGGTTCTTTACTAAGTTGGACCTTCGTAACGCTTACCATCTCGTGCGCATTAGAGAGGGGGACGAGTGGAAAACGGCGTTTAACACTCCGTTAGGGCATTTTGAGTACCGGGTTCTGCCGTTCGGTCTCGCTAATGCTCCAGCTGTTTTTCAGGCATTAGTTAATGATGTACTGAGAGACATGCTGAACATCTTTGTTTTTGTCTACCTTGACGATATCCTGATTTTTTCACCGTCACTCGAGATTCATGTTCGACGTGTACTCCAACGCCTTTTAGAGAATTGTCTCTACGTGAAGGCTGAGAAGTGCGCCTTTCATGTCTCCTCTGTCACATTTCTCGGTTCTGTTATTTCCGCTGAAGGCATTCAGATGGATCCCGCTAAGGTCCAGGCTGTCAGTGATTGGCCCGTTCCAAGGTCACGTGTCGAGTTGCAGCGCTTTCTAGGTTTCGCTAATTTCTATCGGCGTTTCATTCGTAATTTCGGTCAAGTTGCTGCCCCTCTCACAGCTCTTACTTCTGTCAAGACGTGCTTTAAGTGGTCCGGTTCCGCCCAGGGAGCTTTTGATCTCCTCAAGAAGCGTTTTACATCCGCTCCTATCCTTGTTACTCCTGACGTCACTAAACAATTCATTGTCGAGGTTGACGCTTCAGAGGTGGGTGTGGGAGCCATTCTATCCCAGCGCTTCCAGTCTGACGATAAGGTCCATCCTTGCGCTTATTTTTCTCATCGCCTGTCGCCATCGGAACGCAACTATGATGTGGGTAACCGCGAACTGCTCGCCATCCGCTTAGCCCTAGGCGAATGGCGACAGTGGTTGGAGGGGGTGACCGTTCCTTTTGTCGTTTGGACTGACCATAAGAACCTTGAGTACATCCGTTCTGCCAAACGACTTAATGCACGTCAAGCTCGTTGGGCGTTGTTTTTCGCTCGTTTCGAGTTCGTGATTTCTTATCGCCCGGGTAATAAGAACACCAAGCCTGATGCGTTATCCCGTCTCTTTAGTTCTTCTGTGGCTTCTACCGATCCCGAGGGGATTCTTCCTGATGGGCGTGTTGTCGGGTTGACTGTCTGGGGAATTGAGAGACAGGTTAAGCAAGCACTCACTCACACTGCGTCGCCGCGCGCTTGTCCTAGTAACCTTCTTTTCGTTCCTGTTTCTACTCGTCTGGCTGTTCTTCAGTGGGCTCACTCTGCCAAGTTAGCTGGCCACCCCGGCGTTCGGGGTACACTTGCTTCTATTCGCCAGCGGTTTTGGTGGCCTACTCAGGAGCGTGACACGCGCCGTTTCGTGGCTGCTTGTTCGGACTGCGCGCAGACTAAGTCAGGTAACTCTCCTCCTGCCGGTCGTCTCAGACCGCTTCCCATTCCTTCTCGACCATGGTCTCACATCGCCTTAGACTTCATTACCGGTCTGCCTTCGTCT
Source organism: Oncorhynchus gorbuscha (assembly GCF_021184085.1). Lineage (NCBI taxonomy): Eukaryota > Metazoa > Chordata > Actinopteri > Salmoniformes > Salmonidae > Oncorhynchus > Oncorhynchus gorbuscha. Next base: position 1,515 of record NW_025745889.1, on the reverse strand, counting down.
GCGGGGAAGACTGTGATTCTTACGGTTGTCGATAGGTTCTCTAAGGCGGCACATTTCATTCCCCTCGCTAAGCTTCCTTCCGCTAAGGAGACGGCACAAATCATCATTGAGAATGTGTTCAGAATTCATGGCCTCCCGTTAGACGCCGTTTCAGACAGAGGTCCGCAATTCACGTCACAGTTTTGGAGGGAATTCTGTCGTTTGATTGGTGCTTCCGTCAGTCTCTCTTCCGGTTTTCATCCCCAGTCTAACGGTCAAGCAGAAAGGGCCAATCAGACGATTGGTCGCATATTACGCAGCCTTTCTTTTAGAAACCCTGCGTCTTGGGCAGAACAGCTCCCCTGGGCAGAATACGCTCACAACTCGCTTCCTTCGTCTGCTACCGGGCTATACCAGCCTCCTCTGTTCTTGTCCCAGCTCGCCGAGTCCAGCGTTCCCTCCGCTCAGGCGTTTGTCCAACGTTGTGAGCACACCTGGAGGAGGGTGAGGTCTGCACTTTGCCGTTACAGGGCGCAGACTGTGAGAGCCGCCAATAAACGTAGGATTAAGAGTCCTAGGTATTGTCGCGGCCAGAGAGTGTGGCTTTCCACTCGTAACCTTCCCCTTACGACAGCTTCTCGCAAGTTGACTCCGCGGTTCATTGGTCCGTTCCGTGTCTCCCAGGTCGTCAATCCTGTCGCTGTGCGACTGCTTCTTCCGCGACATCTTCGTCGCGTCCACCCTGTCTTCCATGTCTCCTGTGTCAAGCCCTTTCTTCGCGCCCCTGTTCGTCTTCCCTCCCCCCCCGTCCTTGTCGAGGGCGCACCTATTTACAAGGTACGAAAGATCATAGACATGCGTTCTCGGGGACGTGGTCACCAGTACTTAGTGGATTGGGAGGGTTACGGTCCTGAGGAGAGGAGTTGGGTCCCATCTCGGGACGTGCTGGACCGTTCGTTGATTGATGATTTCCTCCGATGCCGCCAGGGTTCCTCCTCGAGTGCGCCAGGAGGCGGTCGGTGAGTGGGGGGGTACTGTCATGTTTTGTCATTGGTTATCATGTCTTGTCTCTGTGCTTCCCTTCTATTCGTTTCCCTCTGCTGGTCTTATTAGGTTCTTTCCCTCTTTCTATCCCTCTCTTCCCCTCCCTCTCTCCCTCTCCCGCTCTCTCTCCCTATCATTCCGTTCCTGCTCCCAGCTGTTCCTCATTCTCCTACTACCTCATTTACTCTTTTCACACCTGTCCCCTATTTTGCCCTCTGATTAGAGCCACTATTTCTCCCTCTGTTTTCCGCTTCTGTCCTTGTCGGATCCTTGTATGATGTTCGCTGTTCTGTGTCCTTGTCTCGCCCTGTCGTGTTTTATCTTCTTCAGATGCTGCGTGTGAGCAGGTGTCTTAGTCTGCTACGGTCGGTGCCTTCCCGAAGCAACCTGCAGTCTATGGTCGAGTCTCCAGTCAGTCCTCGCTACTGACGAGTGGATTTAGTTTTCCTGTTTTGTTTTCTCCTTGATAAGTTCCAGGATTATCACTTTTGT